>NC_079335.1:78235068-78409978 GCF_029582105.1 Oenanthe melanoleuca | reverse complement strand
AGTGACATTATTTAGACATGGAGAGTAGCAAAAAATGTATATCAAAAATCCTAATAATGGAAATCAAAAGAGAATATAGCGTAATACAAATTCAAATGCACTGCTGAAGTGCTTACCTACATCAGAGACAAGAACTTGTGATTTTCTTTTTGAAGGGCTTAATTTTTTTTTCTCTGAAAAGGTGAGATACAAAGACATTATACAAAGGTGGTTACTGTAGTTGAAAAATTCCAGACTTGTGTAATATATATATTACACACGTTTCTATTAGTTGTCCAATTTATCCCTAAAATCTTTGACTCCATTCCCCATTTATTCGTTCAGATGAACTTGTTAAAACAACAGCTCTTTTGAAGACTTAAAAGTACTAAAAAGCCATCTCTTAGTCTCACACTGACAACTTGATCCTAATAGATTTTTCTTTATTCTTTGAAATAAATTATGCCAAAAAGCTTCTCTCTGACTAACACAGAAGCATGCCAGCTGGTTTGGTACTTCTCTGAGGTAAAGCTTGTGCAAAGAAATCAAGGACTGATCTAACAAGGTAATCATCTTTGCTTGTGTCCTCACAAATGAGTTAAATATGGAGTACTCACTCTATGCTTTGGTGCACCTTCAGAGAGTGTAATAGAAGCCAGCAAAAAATAAAACAGGAAAATTGCTGTGACATGTATCTCATGGATGGAAATGTTCTGTTACTGGATTGTGGAAACAGCTGAAGAGTCTGTACTTGATCCAGTCTGTATTTGATGCAGTCTTCAAACCTTTTTTTGAGAAATGAAAGTAGAGAGAATGAGTCCAAATGCCTAAAAATAGTTACGGAAATGTGAGTTGAAATCAGACTAAGAGAGAAGAGATTTAGATTAGATCTTAGGAAGAAATTCTTTACTCAGAGGGTAGTGAGGCATTGGAACAAGAGCCACAGAGAAACTTTGGGTGCCCCATCCCTGATACTGTCCAAAGCCAGGTTGGATTGGGCTTTGACTATCCTGTTCTACTGGGTGGCATCTCACCAAATCCTATGAATTAATTAGATTATTTGTTAATATATATATTTGAAAGAGAGAAAGGTAGAAAAGCAGATACAGGAATTTGACGTTCCTGTGACTTTTGATTAGAGAGTTTTCCTAAATTGCATACTAACACTGCTGGGCTCCTGCTATTGTTCATAGCCCATAGCACTAAATTCATATCAAAACAAACAAATTAACAAGCACAAGCATAAAATAAATGAACAACTGTTGTGAGCTCATTATCAGTATTGGATGATAATAGGCTGCATCCAGGGATGGGACTAACTGCTCAACAAGAAGCTGCACCATTAGTACTACAGATGCTTCAAATACACCTACATGCTGCAATATATTTGATACAATTTAACTCCAAATTCTGCTCTGCTGTTTGTTTCTTTTAGAATTGCTGAAAAAGTTGAAATTTAGAAGAATTCATTTATTACAAAAAACCATCTTGAATGTATGAAATATATATCACATTAAAAAACCCCAGAATTTTACAATAAGACTTTCTATGTAATGTTTTGTCCAATAGTAAGGGTATATTTTTAGATAATAAATTCTTCAATAGCTAATTGTTTTGTTAAATAGAGATAGGTTTCATATACTTATTCATCAACTAAACCAGTAAGCATCTAAGTTTTTTACTTATTACTGTCACTAAGAAAAATAATGCTATGAATAGACACAACTGAAGTTCAAGACAGGCTTAGGACATCAATTAATCATTTATTTATAAGTTAAAGTCAGTGAAAAAATTTTCTAATTATGTTAGACAGAAAAAAGGAGCAGTATAATAGACACTAAGCAGTATCTTTTTGGATAAAAATGGAGCAATAAATCAGTAGTGGAACAGATTTCCCGTTGTTCCCAGCTCTCCAACGGGAAGGAAACTCAGACCCTGACAGTAATATGATGCTGCCAAGTGGGTGCTGAATTGCCCACCAGAGCTGGAATGAAGGCAAGAGTTAGGGCACCTCATTTGGAACTCCTTTGGTCCTTGAGTATTTGTGCAATAGAAACACTTTGCTCAGGGCAGAGCAGGTGGAAGCAGAGCAGCCACAGGAGCAATCTTGAAAAGAGCCCAGAGGATAAGCTGGCTGATCTCATTTTGAGCAGCTGTAGCTGTGGATGCTCTGAACAGCAACAGCAGTGGGAGGGCCAGCTCTGTGTGATCAGAGGGCTTTGGCAGTTGTGATCTCTGAACTAATTCCAACATGTCAATGAAACAGCACATTAGAAGAAAAAAAAATACTGTTGGGAGTTCAATAGCTTAGATGGGGAGGGCACTTTACTTAGGCCCAAAAATAGATTTGAGAAGAAAAGCAAACTAAACTTTCATGAATATTACAAGAAATAAAAATGAGTTTTGCTTATTTTTCTTCTTCTGTGGGTATTATTATTTACTAAATGGTAATTTCTTATGATAATTTTAAAACTTTTCAATGATTAAGGCATTAGTACAAAGGAACTATGAGCATCATCTGTAACTGTGTGACTAAAAGCACTTTTTCTGAAAAGTCACTATTGTTTATATTTCCTTCTACATAATTAGACACTACAGCAAAAATGAAAGCCAGAATTCGAATGCTCAAATCTGCATATTTTATAGCATAGAGAAGTAGAATAATTATTGCAGTGCTAGTTTTGAACAAAGACAACCTGGATTCGATTTCCTAATTGGCTTCAGGTGTCCTATTTAATCCTAAGAAAATCAAAGCTAGAATTTTAAAGGTATTCAACTCCTGATTTGAGTAACTTAAAAAACTTTTACTAGTCTCTCTGGAAAGAGATTCAGGTCATCTGATTTTAGGGCTTTAATTTAAAAATGTGAGGTTCCCTGTGTATGAATTTATGTAGTCCCTGGAAAAAGGCAACCTTCCAACAGAGGAGCTTGTGACTAAGCAAGGCATCTAAATTAAATCTCACAAAAGAAAGGCATATCGGGTGCATATCACATGGAGTTAGATATTTTTGTACCTGAATGCTTCTCTAATCATGTATTTCTTTCCTCCTTTTTATTGTGGTATCCCCATCAGATGGTGATATCTTTCCCTTTTTTACCTTGCAGTAGGTTCTTGAGATTTAACCATGCACTGTTTATAGAGCTCTTCAAAAGGAAGCAAAACTCAATAAAACATTCAGAAAAAAGTGGTAGTAATGGTCAAGAATCTGAGAAAAAAATAATTGAAACATGCAAGAATTCGTTGTGCTAAAGAAAGGATGAAAGAGGTTACTTTGTATATATAGAACAAATTAAAAAATGGAAAAATTACTTAAAGCGAATGCTTGCATTCCCTGGTCAAAGACAGAAATGTTCAATTATATGAAAAGATAACAACTGATTCACTGATAAAAGTGTATTATTTTCATATTGTGGTTAAATTGTGGAGCCCATTGCAAATGAAACTTATTTTAAAAAGCAACCACAAATAGCAGTTGTAAATCTGCTGGTTCAGGGCTTTAGAAAATTTCTAGTGATACAGCTAAGATCATATGATCAAATATTGCAACTTTAATTGCAGTTTTTTGACCCTGTTTATTCCTGTATCAACAGTGTTTCAACTTATGCACACTCCAGCCCAGACAATCTGTGACTAACTAACTAATATTGTTCAATAAACTCTTTTTATTTTGAGTTTATTACAAGCATTATTATAAAAATTATGGCTAATAGCTCAAGTATAGCCATACATAGCAGCTATGTATGAGGACATTTAATCTGTATTTATAGCTTTAGAAATCAAAGTAGAGTCAAACTTTGTCAGTAAAATACCCCTCTGTCCTTTCTGCAAAGTTCATTCACCTTTTTCTCAGATACATCAGAATGAACTACATGACCTTTGAAGACAAAAAGTTACAATGTATGCTAGACACTAAATATTACAGATATTAATTTTGAAACATTCAGCATTGACTCTAAGCTTAATCCCAGCGTGACTGAGGTTGACATGAGATCTGAAAAGGTAGAAAGGGTTTTCATATCAGAATATAGATACATCCTACAGCTTCTTGCTGCAGACATACTCCTCCAAAGAAAAGGGTACCAGCCAATAAGACGAGACACAGACACAACTGGGAATCTAGTTATTAAGAAGACAGAGATGAAAGGTGTCATCAGGAGCTGGATGGAGACTGACTTGCTTGCTTTGCGAAATAACAAAGTTCACAAAGCATTCCAGTCACTCAGTCCCTAGCACTTAAAAGCAAAACTACACCAAAAAATGCAACTTAGAAATAAATTAAAGAAGGAGCACTTGATTATGTAAAAGCCTGCAGATGACCTGAGGATCATTTAAAGCCATAAGATCTAGACACAGACACTGACTCATGCTTCCCCTTTACCACTGCATTTCACTTAATCCCCTTTTTCTATTCCCCAGGAAAAAAAAAAAAAAATAAAAAACTGGAAGAACATAAAATATATCAGAAATATGTTCAAGAAAATATAGGAAATTAAAATAACCAACAATATAATCTCTACCAGTTTAAATTAATAACACGAGAGGTTTACAAGTTTTTATGCTGTTAATAATAGGTGTCTTTTAATGTAACCTATATAACAGAAAGCCAAGAGCGCACATAGCCAAGTGGTAAAAGGACCCATCAGTGATAATAATGTTACTGCAGAAAGGCTAAACTAACTGTTCACATTCCTACTGGTGGGAAGAGAGTTCTCAGACCAAGCCTGCATAGGAATCCACTGCCAGAGAAAAGGCTCAGAGATTCTAAAATAAACCAATACAAACCACAAAACAAAGCAATACATTGGGCAACAGTCAGTCAATAAGATCAGACAGTTCTGCATGTCTGTTCAGTCATAACACTCGGTTAAATATCAATTCCTATGTGTAAAGCAAACCTGGCGTTAGAGGAAGGGAAGATGGTAAACTCCACATTGGTATTTAAGCATAGTTTCAGAGTGAAATTAGCACACACAGGTGTGAAAACCTAATTTCCACACCAAACCATCTGACAGAAGTTATAGCAGTTGGTATTCTAAGTAACCAGCATGGTTCTGTCATATTAGGGAAGGTAATGTAGGGATGTGACTCTTCATAATATATTTCCTTCAGCGTTACAACAAGCATTTTCTTCTGGGTTATGGAGCTGATATCACGTGCTTGGTCTTCTGAAAGATTTTGACAAGATTATTCCTCAAGAAATATAAAGCAATTAAAGTGTTGTGAGATATAAAAGAAAACCAACTTCTAAACTTATACTTATTATAATATAGAAAGCAAAAATTTGAATAAATGGACAGTTTTCACAGTGAAAAGGGATTATAAAGTGTGTGGATATCCTTCTACATATTTCTTGTGAAACATATCAAGATAAAAACTATCAGCAAGGGATTAGGTAAAGTCAGAAAACAGATCAAAAAATGAATATTGAGAGTAATAGCTCACATGTAAGGTATAGCTCAGGCATATCATTGATAAACTACTTTTTGTCAGACACATGTAATCTTCACATTGACTTTTTCTTTAGTGGTTTTCCTTGGCAATTCCAGTTGCTGTTCAGAAAGCTGAGCTAGTGACTCAGACTTTGACCTGGAGCTGGGCTGCAGCTAAATTTTTAAAACTGTGTATGAGAAACAATATCCAAACCACAAATCTAATGCCTAAAACTTTGTGTTCATCCTTGGTTATTTAAATAGTGAGACAAGCTTACACTTTTGCATATAACATTAATAATTTCCTTGCATGTAAGGTCCCTTGATGTGGGCTTTAAAAGGCACATTAAAAGCATGAAGTTAGCTGGATTGTCCAATTGCTAGAAAGGATTCCTTAATTCGTGTATATTGTGAAATAACACTGTTAAGAGATAGTATCACATGACATATGTACTGAATTCTTGATGTCTGAAACTTACATAAGTGCAAAGAATTTGCATGTCAGAGGAAAAACACAATTCGATTTAAACTGTACAAAGTTTAAACAAGGCAAAGTACAATTCATTTTTAAACCAGTTTAATCTTAGTAATTTTAAAATGTTATATCAAGCCACAAGCCCATGTTTTTTGATCTCTAAGGAAAAATTTAAAATATTTAAGCAAAAGAGGTTGTTTCTGCACTCAGATTTGAGCAAAAGCTAGATATTTGCTGCAGTGGAGAACAGGTTATAGTCAGCTTGTGGGTTCACAACTGCAGCTACAGTCATTAACATCACATGCTAAGGAGCTGAGCTGGCTATCCTATCAAATAGTGACTTATGATCACTCTCATGAAAGGCAGCCATGTCTGGGCAACAGTCCTCCTGGACATGAACACATTTTGCTACTATATTGCATCAGAGACATTCCTGTTGCTGATCCAAGTATATTTATATAAGTAAACTTTGTTTCAGGAGAGTAGGAAAAAACCACCTACTTCAGCCTCTAAACTTAACCAATATCAATAGTGACAAAAAGTAAATTTACCCAGTGCAACTTTAACCATACACCTTCCTGTGGAACAGAAATCATGTATTTTGATTCCCTGACTTTACTGAAATCACTAGCATGGACTTTTCCTGCTGTTGACACCAAAAAAGAAATCAAATTCCAATGATAAGTAGATGTATATAGATATAAATTAATCAGGCTATGGCTGTGTCTGTTCAAACACTTCAGTAAAACCAAAACCAACAGCCACAGATCCTTTAGCTAGTTCCAGGATCACTGAGAAGTCAACAGATGATTTAAAATAATTCATTGTGACATATCAAGTAAAAATATGCTTTCCTTTAAATAATCTCTTGAATCTATTTGGCATTAGAAGAGACTTTCTAGATGTCTTTTAAATACACATATTAAGATTGAATTGTTCTCAACTGGTTTGCATACAGTCTGTCAAAAAAAATAAATATGCTCATTCTTCATTACTGAAGGTTTTAGGAATCATGGACCCTGGACTGATTCCCCAGTGCCTCTAGTTTATTACATCATTCTCCACTAGCTTATTGGATACATCTTTGAAATCCAATTTAATTTTATTTTTTGCTCTATGATAAGACAGATATAGATTTTTCTGCCAACTGTACCATAAATGTTTCAAATGAGCAAATGTTAGGGAAAATACTAGAAAGTGCACAATTTCTGGTCTTCCTTTGTATGTTACAAAGGAGCCATACAAGGATGAAATGCTGGAAGTATGGGCAATACATCAGAAAAAACATTCACTGTCCCCTGTTATCTTTCAATGGCAACATATGCTAATGTCTTGATTCCTTGGTCTACTTGCACTCTGAAAGACCTGATTTACAAAGCAAAGATAAGTGTTAGGGACTTAAGAAAAAGATTGACTTGAAAAAATATGCTCAATATGAGATATCTTGCAAGATAATTTTTTAGTGTTTCCTGTTTAATTTTCAGAGCATTGCCAAACTACTTCCATCAAGTACAACAAGCCAGCTGGAAGAGGTTCTGGAACTTGCTTTAAAAGACTTCTCATGAAACTTGTAAGATTCAATGTGACTCTTGTAAACATTGCCTGTTTCTGCACAAAAACCCAGCTTATCCTAGCCATGCTTAACAAAAAAATGATTTTGCATAATATATTGCATACTTACCCAGATTTCACTCCATGCTTTCAATCGGGCAAATCCAGAGACAAATGACTGTTTTCAACACATCTCAAAATTATTCACATATTTCTTTCTCCAGGTCATTAATTGGAAGAAAGTGGGCACCATCTATTCATTTATCACTTCTGCTTGAATTAGTAGGAAAGACAACAAAAACCACCTGATTGAATGTAGTACCATAAAGATGGAGAAGGACATGGTCAATAAGCTTTTAATCCAAATCAGGCCATCTCAAATATTGCATTAAATGCAAGTGAAAAAAAGTTCCATGCTATCAAATCTTAAACTAAACTTTAACAACTTGGAGGCAATTTTCTTTTTCTTTCTTTCTCTAGGTCAGTCTGGTGTTCAGATTTAGTTCAGCTGATTATAGAACTACAGTTTTAGTATAACAGTATTGACAGTTTAGCTTTACTATTTCTGTATCAAAGCCAAATTTGAGGTGCAAAACTGTGAATCTGGACAAGCACATTTTCTTATGACACTTAAAATCCGCAAAGTTTCTCCCATCATTCCCCTTAAAAGAATTTTGAAGATCTGCTAGAGCAGCAACTGTTGATGCTCTTATTGGCATTCTGGAAAGCAAAACAATCATTCTTGGCTGCTGGAAAAAGCGTCTCTGTGGATTCTTTTCAGTCTGGACCACCTGATATATTTCACATTTTATACAGCCTATGAAGAATGACATTCATATGAATGATAGCTTTACCCTTTGATAGTCTAATCTTTCCAAATACAGTCACACACTTCAGCAATCCCCCCAAGGAACAAAATGAAGAATAAAAGATACCACTTGAACAAGAATGCAAAGTGACAAATATAGCCATCATTTGTCAGAGCTAGCTATATAATAATAAAAGATTTCTCAAGAAGATGTCGTGCCAAGTTATTAACCTCACATGGTTGCTACTCTCCAGAAACCTTAGATTTCATTCCTGAACGGAATTAACCCCCCAGCACAATCTATTCTACTGACTACACAAGAAATATTTTTATACTCCAACAGATTCAGAAAAAAAATAAAATTATGACATCTTTTATACTTTATTCATACTACCAAGAAAAGCTGTTCATTATGAAGACCTGATTGCCCAAGCAGCATGTAATTCATTCCTACAAAAACTACATTTATTCCCATTTAAACCAGTATATGTCTTCCTAGATCTGTGACTTGTTAAATATGTTGGGCTAAATACCTTCAGAGGACATGGAAGCTTTGCCTGTGCTAGTTTACTCTGGCAGATGGAACTTTTAAATATTTATTAACATTTACTATACCCTTTCTGTGATGAAAGAAAACCTAAGTATTTCTATAAATGAGCTCCTCACCTAAGATTGAAGAGAAAAAAGATTAACATATTTCAGAAACAAAATATTATTCCAAGATTAAAGAAATTATTTTATGTAAGACAAAAACCCCAACAATTGTACCATAACATTACAATGACTTAGAAGTTTGGCTTGTTTGGTTGGTTTTTTTTCACAGATAATTGCATATCTCATAAGAAGGTTTGAAGAATTTTATGCTGACAGAATTAATGCCATAGCTTTAATTTGAAGGATATGATAAACCTGATGGCCTTGGAAAAGTATCAAACTTCTAAGGTTAGTTAAGTTAACCTCTGGTTCTGTACAAAAACTAGTTCATGTCTGACATTAAAAAGGGAAAAAAAAATATTTCTTAACTTTTTTTTTTTTTAATGTTCAAATTTAACAAAGAAAAGAGCATGAATAAGATGCTATTATAACATAAATATGGATAGTTGCTAATCTCAACATGGCTGTTACATATCCAGCCAGTTACCACAAGGGCAGACAGAGAACAGTGTGGAAATTTCTCTTTCCGCAGCTGGGTGCAGCGCATCGCAAAGCTATAACCCAGCAAACCTAAATATGGGGCTTTGATGGGCCCTGAGGCTCAACACATACTCATTGGAGGAGAAAATATTTAAACTAAAGAGGGATAGATTGGTTAGCAGGTGGCTAACCAGCATGATCCCAAACATAACCACAAACATTTTTTTTTCATAATTTCTCTCTCAACTGCGGATTTAAACACTTTGGAAGCCAGACAAGATGAAGTGATTTTGTATTTCGTGGGATGGCTATCTCTAGTTGATCACTGTGAGTGTCCACAAAGCACTGGGACATGATCTAGAAATGCTGTTACGTATCTTTCTGTACAAAATCTGAAAATTAAAGTGGTGATTCTGTGAATCCTTAGGGGCCTAATTTACAGTTGCAGATCCAGGCTGACTTGGCAGAGACTTCTTTTTCATTACTGAAGCAGAAATATATGTAGGAACAGCTGTGGAAGAACAAAACTAAAATAGAGAGGTTTGCAATTAATATATTTGCTCACATAGGCACACACAAGCTTGCACATAAACCATTACTGCCATCATAATGAGCACCCCTAAAAGAAAACTGATTGGCATAAAAAAAAAGACTTCATATGTATCAATAAATTTTGACCTTTAACTTAGTGTTCACTGGGAAAGTAAAAATTCTGTTTGGTAGAATATTTTGTAGTTTTGAAATGTAAATTCATTACCCACAAAATGAACAGAATGAAGCATTAGAGAAATGCTAACATACTTGAAATATTTTTAAGCACATTACATTAAAGGCATCAGTAATTTCATAAGTTTTATATGCACATTTTTGCCCTAGACAGACAGCTAATCAGACAGCGAACCTTTGGAATGTTGTCTGTTATTACATTGGCATCAGACTCAAAGTGTAAAAACCAGATTCCTAGTCCCTGAATATGCAACCTGTTATAGCTACATTTTGTCTAGAATAAAAACACACCTTTGAGGACAATTAGAATAAAAGTAGAAATAGCTATAGATGAATTCAACACAAGTTATGTTCTATTCACTGTGGAATGTTAAATCAAATCTTTCACAGTGTCAGACAGTAGTTTTGAATTTAAGCACAGAAAGGTATAGGCTTTACACAGGGTACATGGCCCAGCAAGTTAACTCTCTTGGGATGTTTGGACAAAGAACATTTATTAATCCACTTGTTTCTAAGTCTTAGTGGGAACTCAAGATTCATTTAAAATATGTCTTGAGCAATGGTCACAAAATTTACCACAAATAAACATTTTTTAAATGTTAAAATTTGGCAAGAATATCTGAAAATATTTTTCATAAATTGTACAGTATTTTCTGACTCTTTGAACTAATTTAGCATGAATAAATTTTACAAGTCCACCTCAGCACAGATAATAACAAATATCAGCATAAGGTAGACTCCACTAACAAGCAGTTTGTCAACCTGTAGTTACAACTTTTGCTGATAGGAACTGTATTGACCAAAAGGAGCCTTATCATTACTTTTTAAATATTGAGTAAACAGAACAAGGCAAAGAATAAATCAGATAAATGTGTGTTTGAATGAGCAAATGGATACTGAAAATAAACAAGTACAGTTTGAGGTAAAGTGGAATTCAGAGGTTTTCTAAAGTGACATCCATGTCAAATGGGAAATCACTTTAGAGAGTAGTTTGACTTGGATTTGTTTCAGGCTTTTCCTTAAAGCATAACAAGTTCAGCCTTAATTTCCTATCCAGGAAAACATGGGAATCTGCATACTTATTCATTCTCTGCTGTTTTTTGAGGCAGCACAGACAAAGTTAGGAATCTCTAAAAAGTTCCTGTGCCATGGGCAGAACTTACTGAGGAGTGGTTTTTTTTCAGTCAGTGTGTATTTAGACACAAACAGTGTCAAAGATGTCACCTAGTTTTGCTTTTATCAACTGCACAAATTCTCTTTCTCTGAATCACTGGGCACGATGAGAATTACAGAGAATTGCAGGGTGGCCTCAGCAAAGAAAGAGAGCACCTGGAACTTGCAGCCAGGGGAAGGCATCTGGGAACAAGGAAGATCAGTATTGAGGTTGAATCATGCCAGGAATAATGCTAATTTCCAAGAAACACCAGGTGCATCTATTGATTTATGAAGAGCCTCAGCAGCTGAAAAGTTGAAAAATTAGACTGATATTTCAAGAGCTTGATAAAAAGGCCCTACAAAATATGGAATGTAAATGGCAAAACATGTCTTTGTTAAGGTATTTCAGTCTTGTAGAGTCCTGGAATTCTCATCTGTAATAAGAACCAAAATTGAATGCCTATTTAAAATATGTACCAAAATGCTGTAAAAGGAGACTGGAAATTTTCGGATCAGCTATGAATTGTATTTCAACAATAAAAAAGCTGTTCATCTGTGTGTTTCTGAGATATTTTACGTTTTTTTTTTTTCTGAGATTACTTTTACTTTTACTATAGTAAATTTTGCATTCCTGGCTTTATTAAACTTCAATAACTGAAAGCTGGATAAAATTAAAAGTATCATTTGTGTTACAGCTATGCCTCACAGCAAATGCAGCTAAAATTTGCAAAATAAGTAAGGAAATAAATTTCATTAATAGGTTACTTGTTTTTCATTTTAGTACAACTTGGAAATATATATTCTACCACAAGAACAAGAATATAAAATAGTCTCAAAAGTTAGAATATTGTTTAAAAATTTGAATTTGTCCAAATAATGCATGACCTTAAGTTCTGAAAAATAATATAACTCTGAAACTATGATTTGAGCGTGACACAAAAGTAAAAATTCATCCAGAACTCTCCTCTTACCTCTCTATTTGAAATGTGAAGAGACAATTGCTTAGAATCTACTCTTTGTAAGGGAAACCCAATATGTTGGCACAGGCAACAAAACAAATAGGAATATTACAAATGCAGAGGGAGAATAATCCCTGAACTTTAATGTACTAACACACTATGAGCTCGTGTCAAGATGTCCCATTCTTCCTAATTTCAATGGGAATGAGGCACAGTGTGAAAGTCTGAGGTACAAATGCAAAGGAATTGCCATCTGGTCTGTGAAATTATTGAAGGTATTTTTGACTTTCAAAAGTGAATGCTGTAATACTTGTGAAAGGAAGAAACAGATCTGAAAGGACTTAAGATATTTTGAGGACTTTCAAAACAAATTAATACTTTTCAAAAGTTAAATTACACTTATATTATAAATAAAGGCACAAGGTTAAGAGAACTCAACAATAAATGTAATAAAATTAATGTTACAATTCTAATAATGCATTTCTACTAGTGTGAAATCATGTCAATGTCCTGCTTTTATTCTGATAAACTCTGAAATTCAAAACAGGCTGTTATTTTTTTCTGATAAATAACTTTCATAAGAAGGCCATTCTTGTATTTCTGCATCTAAACGGCTCCCATGCAAAAAAAGAAAAGTGAAACCAAACCAAAAGAACCCCCAAAACAAACAAAAAACAAAACCCAAAAAACCAGCCAACCAACCCAAAAAAACCCAAAAGAACCCAACTTGGTAGGTTTTTAGTTTTTTTCCTAAACTCAATTTCTAAAACATTTCAGAAAAATTAAAAAAAAAAAAATCTTTATGGAAATATTATTGACTGCATATATTTGTTTCTTTATAGATCCCATTGAAGACTGGCAGTTTGTCCTCAGTAGTTCTAACTTTGTCCAAAGCTTCCTGGCAAATCCAGAAAATAATTTGTTCATTTCTCATCTATCTAATTTTTGTCTTCCATCCTTTTTAAAGATATTGTAAGACTAATAAAAATAAAGACATTAAACACTATTTACCTTGTTTACCTCTGTCTTGCTCTCAGTTGTTTGTTTCCTCTAGCAAAAAATGAACAAGGTTTTTGAAATAAAAACCTCAGTTTGTCCTGAAGAGTGAATTTAAGGCTTCTAACTGATATGCTTAAGGATTTAAAACCAATCAAGAGAATACCTGCAGAAAGCAATTCACCCACCAGAGTTCCCAATCTGGCACTACACAAATCTCTTCAATGACTGAATGCCTTAGTTCACCAAAATGCATCTGTGCCTGTTTTATATGTGCCCTTCATCCTATATATATTAAAAAAAAAATAGCTCAAATCTTTAGATAGGTTTCCTAATGTAGCTCACAGAGGCAGATTTTAAGCCAAGTCTTGATAGGTCCTTTGTAGTTTTTATGCAACTATTCACTACCACAGAGTGTTGTTTGAGTTCATAATGAAGTCTCAGCTTTGTGCCCTGCTTGCTGTCTGTATCAGCCAGCCTAGAGCAAGATAAATGTATAAACAGCTTCCTCACATGCATGACAGGATCATGGCTCACACACTGCAGAAACACATCCACGTGCTTAGGCCAGCCTGTGCCCTTCTACTTAGCACTTAATTCTGTTAAAGGACACAAGGTGACCTCAAAAGTCAAGGGTAGAAAAAAAAATGACACATTTGGTCATTTCTCCCCACAACTAAAATTGTTTGTCTGACATGTGGAAGATGAAGAAAGTAATGACATTAGTACTGTCACTTTGACAGGAAGCTCACAGGAAATTATATGTGCAGAAAACCAGCCAGAATATCAGAACTAAACCAATTAGACTAAGACCTCATCCTCATTCCAAATACTGTCTCCTTAATTCATGTTGAGTGCTTAATGGTCACACCTAGTTACAAATTACCTGTATGGTCCAATGAAGACAATTAAATTGCTAAGTAGTATCAATGTTGCAGCATGTTAAGTCTCTTGGAAACCACAGAAATGTATTAAAAATCCTGCACATCTCCTTCTGAAATTATCTCATTTTGTTCTTTCTGTTTATTCTACTGTTTTCATTCTCCTCATCTATTTATTTTCTTAAAATTATGAACTTTGAAATAATAATGGTAACACAGGAGGTAAGGAAACAAAAAAAAAAAAAAAAAAAAAGAAAGGAAAAAAACCCTAACTATGCAAAACCATGAGGATATTCACAGTAGTATTTTACTTGAATAAGATAGAATTGAATACTAATTGCTGTATAGTAAATGCAAAACAAGTACACCAATCACAACTCCTGAGATAATTTTTAACTGCAAAAGTGGCAGTAAGAGCTCAGTCATTCTAGAAGTGTTGAATAGATACACTAATACTTTTGGAATAAAGTCTGGACAGAGGCTTGTTCACATCATGGTTTATCTCCAGCTGGCAACTAATCACCACATGACCTCTCACCCATTCCCCCTCCTCAGGAGAGAACCAGAAGAGTAAAAGTGAGGAAATCCATGAGATCAGATAAACACAGTTTAATGAGGAAAGCAAAAGCCACACACACAAGCAAGGCACAACAAGGCACTCATTCACCACTTTCCATGGGCAGGCAGGTGTTCAGCCATCCCCAGGAACAGAGCCCCACCCCAGGTAATGGTGACTTGAGAAGAAAAATGCCATCACTCCAGATGTCTTCTGCTTCTTCTTCCTCAGCTTTATGTGCTGAGCATATGTCATATGTTCTGGAGCACCCCTTTGGGCAGGTAGGGTCAGCTGTCCTGACTGTGTCCTCTACCTGTTCTTTGTGCACCCCTAGTCCCTTTGTTGGAGGGGTAGGGTGAGGAGCAGAAAAAGGCCTTGACACTGTGTAAGCACTGCTCAGCAGTTACAAAAATAGCTTTGTGCTAACACTGTTTCAGCACAAATCCAAAATCAAGTTCCATTCTAAGAAAAAAAGTCTATCCCGGCTAAAGCCAGCAGAAACCCAACATCTTGGTGTTAAGACAGAGAACAGCTTACAGGGAAGTTAGTTGCTACTACCTACCATAAAATTTTGTTTCAGAAAAATGGTAACTGTTCAGAGCATCATACATTTTACTGAAGTATTAAGATCGTTAATGAATATACTTGAAAAAATTGCTACAAACATCTCTTCTCTGCTTTTTGTTATATTAGCTTTTGTATGATGTCTTTCTGGAAACACGGGAACCTCCCAAGGAATCTCTCCCAAGGAACTCCCAAGGAACTCTGAGGCTGAAAATTGCCTCTGGATGGCAAATGTTTGTTTTGATCCCCTTGATGTGTGGCCTCAGTTCAACAATGGAATAGCACAGGTGTTTAAATAACAGGCCATACAAACATTTGATGAACTCTGCCTAAAATGAGAAAAAACAATATGTAAATGAAAAAGGCTCAGGTCCACCTGGTCTGCTTCAAGGATCCAGAAAGTTTACATTGTACATAACCTCTGGATCTATGAATGTGCTTCAATCAGATTATATTGTGACACTGCCAGAACACTATGTTTCAAAATCCCTCAGAATTGCATGTTTCTCTGCTGCTAGCCAACTCTGTCATCCCATTCCCACTCAGGGAATCGGAGGGGGAAATCCCTTTTATTTTTAATATATTTTTGGGTTTTCTCTTATTTGAATTCTAGGAGTGAAACATTCATCAGGGTGAGCTTTCAAGACCTTTTAAATATGGACAGTCCTGCTAAGTTTAATATAATTCATAACAGTAAGTGCCACAAGTCTGTCTCAGTATTTCATGGAAGCTACTCTAATGAGAGGAAGATAAAAATTAATTGGCAATAGAGGAAAAAGAAGTCAAGGCACATGTTTAGTTCTTGATGCTCTTCCATAGTACAGGAATAGTTATCTGATTCTTCTGCCATATGGGCATCCTTTTTGAAATGGGCAATCAATCCAATACACACTGTTCAAAGGAGATTTGACAAGGGCATTTGGTACTGAGGTCACACTGTCCTTCACACTCTGCAGCTATTTTCCCTCAAAAACTATGCCTCTTTCATTCACAATCACCAACTAGAATGATGTGAATAACTCATCTCTTCTGGAAGAGTTCAAAAACCCTCAGCAAACTAACAACAAAAGAATCTCCAATGGTTTCTAAAGGTATAGAGATTTTTATTTTATAATTAGGTAGTAAATTATGATAGCAAGACAATAAAGAGGGATGTGTTTGACCTTTCATCATGAATACATAAATAACCTGGCCTAAAAACTTTACAGTGAGAAGGAAAGATTTAGGTGGATTTGGAAAAGCTACATGAATATTTTGTTTTTATTATTTTAGATATTTGTGGAGGGCAAAGAAAAGGAAGAGGTCTCCTGCTGTCTCCAACATTAGAAATCAGTCCCAGAAGTTTTATTGGCAAAAGGTTATGTATGGTGTACATCTGTTTATGAAATGGAGACGTTAAAAGCAGAATTATAATATACATAAACAAATTTGAAAATATTAAAGTCTAGTCATGTAAGAGCTAAGCCCAAATAAAGACTTCCTCTCATATTAAGAATTCAAGTGCAGTGTTTATCATGTACATATTTGAGAATCATGCAACTTTCTCCTCCCCCCAATCTCCCCAAAATGCTTTATATGATCAATGACTAAATTATTATCTTTGGCAACAAAATAAGCACAGCTTTCTTTGTCTTGTTTGTAACTCTCCACAAGAACTCTGTGCATGTACACTGATGGAAATTTTGTTATGCATCTACAGCAGCCACACTGCTACAGAAAGCAGATAAATTATCATAGAAACACAGAGAACTGACTAGGTTGGAAAAGTTGTTTGAGATCATTAAGTCCAACCGATGATCTAACATCACCTTATCAACTAGACTATGGCATTAAGTGCCACATCCAGTCCTTTCTTGAACATCTTCATGGACAGTGACTGCATCACCTCCCTGGCAGCCCATTCCAATGCCCAGTCACCCTTTCTGTGAAGAATTTCCTCCTAATGTCTAACCTAAACCTCCCCTGGCACAGCTTAAGACTGCCCTCTTATCTTGTCACTAGTTACCTGGGAAAGGGACTGACCCCCACCTGGCTGCAGTCTTCTTCCAGGCAGTTGTACAGAGTGGTAAGATCTTCCCTGAGCCTCTTTCTCCAGGCAAAACAACCCCAGCTTCTCCAGCCTTATTGTCCTTCTCTGGATATATTCCATCATCTCAGCAAAATAATGAAAGTAGCATTTAATGATATAGATTTAAAATTATGCCTAGCAATCTGCAATATTTTTGCCTCAAAGAGAAAAATGCTAAATTTGTCATTTAATATAAGCTCTGTCTATATTTCCAATAATACTACATTTGATATGAAAAGAAATAAGTAATACTTCGCAAATGTGAGATCATCTCTTGACCAAAATATCAAAAAAATACAAAAAGCTGATAAGGGAAGCATTAGCAGTCACCTTCAAAGTTCATGTGAGCACACAAATAAGAACTTAGCACTAGAATCATGACAATATTAAGCAACATTCCTGACTTCTATGAATGAGTTAAATGCGAGTTTTAGTTTACTTGATAGCTTCCATTAGTATTTTTATCTACAATTCTGAATACTTATGTACACATGAATGTTTGAGTAGCAGGTGTTGGCAAAGATCACTGATTCAGCTTAGGTATCCCATAACAAGCTATAGATGTCAGATATACATCTTTCATTATATATTCTAACCACCATAGTTATACATTGATGTCTCCTTTTCTAGAAATAGTCTGAAAAGAGAAAGCAATAAAGGATGATGAAGTATGTTTTATAATTCAAAGGTTTGAGGAAGAGTAGCTAACATCTTTTGAACTTCTAACGCTCCTAGCAAGGAATGACATTCTACTATGTTTTGTCATAGTCATTGTCAAGATGACAAGGATTTATTTCTTTTAAAAAATGCACATCATGCAAAGAGGGAGAGTTTTGTGAAGCTTTTGATTCCTGCCGGTTACTTCTGCTACAGCAGAAAACATGCAAGAAAAAAAATACACTGAATATAATGATAGAGACACACATCAAAATATCTACTGTACTGCCTACAGGGGCATTCCAATAGGCAAATAAAACTTGATAGTTCAGCTGAAATTAGCCAAGTTGCAAGTCATCTCTCCAGTTCATGAAAATTACTAATCATTTCTTTAAATTAAATATTTAAATGCTCTTCATTATTGAAAAGCAATGAGATCATAATTGGATTTCACCTAAGCAAAAGTTAAATAAAGTATTACTGGAAAAGGGAAGAAGCTAGCTCTAGTGTAGCATATCTTCTGTTGCAGAATCACAGGAAGCTTATCCTAAAACATTCCCTTACAATTGGCCTTCGGTTGTGCTTCAAAACTGGTCATGTTCAAATAACAAAACTCACATATCAGGGATATTTTGGATTTTCTGCAACTTTAGTTCCTCAGGGAAAGAGCTTTTAGTTTCTGATTCTATATCTGCAAGGATATGTTCATTACAGGCTGGAACAAGAGTAGGGCACAGCCATCATGCACATACCAATCACAATTTAGAAACTTCTTTTTGGTGTACCTAAACAAGTGCTTTCAAATTCAGTTGTTTACTTTCAAAAACATTGGCCAAGAGGGAAAGGAAAGCTATGGAAATAATTCTTAATAGGGACAATAATTTGAGGAAAAAGAAAATTAAAAAATATTAAAAAAAAATCACACTACTTTTCCTAACTTATTTCAGAGTTGTTTTTTTTTGTTTTGCTTTTGTTGTCTTATTATTATTATTATTTGTTTGTTTGTTTTCATCAATAAGAACTAAACATTTATATTATTCTCAGTATGCATTGCAGTCTAAGATTCTTCGGTGTCAATCAATATCTTACTGATTAGCTAAACTGTAACATATTTCCATGAATATTATTTTTAATATAATTTATTATATATTTGACATGCTACACAGGGGCACATGTGTCTGCAGAAAAACAAATTTCAGTGTTAAAAGTATGGTTGGTAGCATAGAAACTGAAAAGGGGTAAAAGCCCCATGCTTATTAATGCTATATTGTCTGGCTGAATTTCATTAGTAGAAAAGGCATGCTATTTATAAGATAAAATATGTGAAGCAGTTTAGCTCCTTAAGATGGAAAATGCTATAAAAATGACAAATATGATTTCCACTTAAATTAATATTACTGGAAATAGTGAAGCTGCAGGAATAAAACTTTCCAATAGCCAGGTGACTCCATTTATCAACAAGTCAATTAATTTAAAGTAATATAATGTAAAAATGTAAGCGAAAACACCTTAGAAACTCAAAGTATCTTGATCAGAGCTGATCTCATTCCTGGTAAAGGATGACCAGAACTAGGTCTATAAAACTAACCTCTAAAATTGAGCATGTTGTAAATGTGATAACTGCCCTTTGAATTAATTCAGAATAAAGTTGATGCAAAACATAGCCCCATAGCAGCTACCATTGAGAAGATTAACTTCATTCCAGCCAAAACCACAACAGAAATGTAAAAGGTTAATCTCAAAGTCTGATAGAATGACTCAAGTAGACCTTTGTCTGGTTTAGACCTTTGTAAAATTTTTGCACAAAAGCAGACCTAAATGCATATCCATATGATATTTCCACAATTTAAATAGAAGCTTGAAATTGCTGGTCAAGATCAGATTAGTAGCAAAACATGGAAACACAAAATTCTTACCATCCATCCCCTCGTTTATGACCGTTTTCTCTCTACTTCAAAAAAGTGCCAATATTTTCAACACAACATTATATTTTTAAGACCAAAGAAGAAGATTTTTAGGGCAAAAGCTGTTAGCCCACACAAAGCACTAAAGAAAGAGATGCAAGGCCAAGTGATGGTGCTATAAATTTAACACCCTGATGAAAGTAACACATTTTTTATATCTCAAGATCATTGACATTTACTTCAGCTTCTTTGGGACCAATTGTGATTTTTCTGTATAGATTAATCACAAAAAATCACCATAGAAAACAATGCATAATATTGTTCTGTTCACTGTAAGGGATAATATATTCATTTCTGCATCTATATGAAAATACTTTAACTAAGATGCATTTTCTTCTTACTTACTTGTTCACTATCTTCTTCTGCTAGCCTGTAATTTTCAAGCTTCCCTATTTCTGCACAGGATGGCTTAGAAAATCACATTTGACCTGAGGAATACACAGTGGCTTATTCCTTCCAAAAGGAATAAGAATGCCAGATTCAGAGAATAGTTACTTGACTTTCCCAACTAAACAAGTTTCTGTTCAGGGTATTAGTCTTGTCCCTTAAGGCATAGATAATAATCAGTCATTCAGACAACTAACCTATTTCCTCAGGTTACTTCCTTTCCTGTTTTTTATCAGAACATCTTAAAGGTATTTTATGTAACAAATACTGTTAGATATTTTTCAGGCCAAAACCTAAAATTTTATCAGCTGTTGTCATATGCCTTGAAATGTAGGAGGTCTTCCAACAGTTTCCCAGTCACTTTATCATGAACATATGATTATCAAATCAATGTCTATGTGGTAATTTTTACTTTGTGGGAGAAAATAAAGGCCTTAATTCCTTAATTCCAGAATGCAGTATTTACATATTTTTTTTAGAACCTACAAAATAGAGGTACCACATTCATGCCCAGGCACATTCATCTTTCCCTTTAGATATTTATTTAAATTATTTAAAATATTATTGTAGCTTGGGATGCTAAATCACCTGTCTCTTGTGCCAAGAGTACATATTTGGGGGTTTTAAATATGAGCATGTGACATTTAGGAAGACAGATTGAAACAATATCAGATCTTCTGTAAGGTTTGTTTCCCAAGGCTTGTTCAATATCTAATAACTCCTTAATGCAGAAACTGAGCAGTCAGTACAGAGCAGCAAAAATTTGTCTTTCTAAAATACTAAATGGGTTAAAAAATGTGAAATTACTTCAGGTCTCTTCTGATTAACCAATTATTTATCAAAATATTTATAACTATGTAGTTTGCTTTGTTACATCCTTCCATGCAAAGTATGCCCCAATGACTACCTATATTCCAAAATGACCACGATAAAGTTAAAATAGTTAACTGGAATTGATTGATAGAATCAAATCTAGTGCATTGTTATAACTCCTATAATAGTCCTACAGCAGGAAATTATGTGCTCAGCAATGTAACTATCTATCCCAGGTAATTTAGGTAACATATACAACTATACTATGGGCCACCATCTTTGTCAGTGTGACTAAATAAGTTCCAATACATGAATAGGAGGTAAGAAAACATTTCTTTTAAGCACAAAACTTTTAGAAACCAATAAAAATCCCTCCAGATCTTGCTGTTTTACCCTAAGATTTTTCTTTAATTATACTGGCCCCAGTAGAGTCCCAGATTTGCAGATAGCTAGCTCAATTAATATGAACTATTAGCAATTTCTTAGAGGGAAAAGGGGGAAGGGAATAATCAGCATTTAGATTTTTTTTTTCTCATATTGTTTCATAAGCAGAAAACAACCTACCAAAGGTGTTTCATTACAACCACACTCTTAATTACTTTAATTAAAAAAAACGAAAAAAAAGTAAGTTGAACAGTAGTGGCTCAGAATAAACCATTAAGAAACCTGAACAGCTTGGCTTTTACCAAATTATCTTTCGTGTTACATGGCACTTTAGCTGACACTTTGCATGTTGCCAAGCATCTTCAGTGAGATTTCCCCAAAGGCTTGAAACCTTAAAGGATTCTGTGACAGCAAAAGCAATCAGCAGTGAATCACAGTTGAGCTGGCACCTTCCAGCACCCTGGAAGTGTGACAAGTCCACAAGTTCCCCATGTTGCCTTGGAAAGCTGCCAGTGACATGATTGCTACTTATTGTCAGGAGATTCATAACGAAGCTCCAATCTTTCCACAAGTTTAGGGAGCCAACAGGGAGTCAGAAATCACTCCGCAAGATCTTTCAGAACCTCACTGATATTGTTTTGACTGACCTGATTAAACCATCATACAGCAATACTGTCAATACAGCTGATGCAGAAATATATAATCACAACACAAAGATTTTTATAGCGTCTTCCTTTAAAAACAGGGATAGTGTTTTAATATGGAAAGAAAAACAGCCATTAAAGAAATCCATAGCTTCCTCTGAAAAGCTCAATATGAAAACAAATCAACATATGTGTACATGGTTTTCTTCAGTATTATACCAAGTTAATCTATTTTATTCTAACTTGGTAGTTGCACAAATTCTCTTGGCTTTAAAATACTTTTCCACCCTAGATAGATGCTGATCCTTGAACTGCAATAATTCCCTAGGGTTTCAAGGTTTTCAGATGACCTACTTTTCTTTTAGCATGTTTGAGAGAGAAATAAACTAAATTCAATCTAAAGGTAAAAGTTTCAAGCTCCTAAAGAAACTTCAACAGATAATTCATGTTGGGTTATGGGGCACCAAATGACTGAGAATCAGTAAAGGACATAAAAATGAAATAGGAGGTATTCCAAACATTTTTCTTTTTTTTGGTGAACTAAATATTTGAACTTATTTAATAGAAACTCTGCCTCAAGTATTGTTTTATCAGATAACTGAGAGAAGTTCCTTAACATTTGAAGTTAGTGTTCAAATGGATCTTTCAGCAAAATGAAAACAAAGAAGAAATGTTTTAAGAGTTATTTTTGCAGTGGTTTTTTGTTTGTTTTTTTGTTTTGTTTTGTTTTGTTTTGTTGTTGTTGTTGGGGGTTTTTTTGTTGTTGTTGTTTAGGGTTATTTTGCTTTTTTTTTTGTGGTCAAATATATAACAATTATATTGTTATATATAATATAACAATATATAAATATATAAAACAATATATATATATATAACTATATATAACTATATATATATATGTGTTATATATATATAAGCTGTTTTAGCTTCAGATTCAACCCAGTGAAGCTGTCTTTATTTATGTTAGTAAAATACTATACAAAAATAGTATATACAAATATACAAATCTATACAAAAATAGGTCGAAAAATGTAGATGAAGTCTCACCACATCTTATAATTTTTCTTTTAGATTAACTTGATTGTACAACTAGTATAGTTTGGGCCTTTTGATGCAGATTGCTTACAGATTTTCCTTCCCCTTTGTGATTTTCTTGAATTAGATGTCATATCAGAAGGATTGTAATCTGTTTTCACTTCTGAGAACATGCTTTGAAACATTTAGCACTATGCTGCAACTCCTCAAATATATTTGTGTCTTCAGTAAACCAAATCTGAGACTGTAAGACTTACAGACTTTCATTTTCTTGTGATATAATTTGCCTAGAATGCCTATTTTCCCTTGTTTCCCTGTACAATACATACAAGAGGTAAATTACTCCATTATTTCAGGGATTTAAATATTTGAGAAAAATCTTGCCTATGACTTCATTTGAAAGATTATACCTAATTTTAGCAAATTTTTTTAAAAGCTGTATCAGTAAAAAAAAATCTATAAAAATACTTTATATAAATGGTTGTTTATATGTGAATTTTTGTAAGAATAGAAGAAGACACAGAAAACAAAACTAAATACATGTCTACAAATCTTTGTAATTTTACAGTTCATCTAGCAGGTTCAATGCTCTTCTTAAGCACATCGAGGAAAACTCTGATATCACTGGAATTATCATAATGACTAAACTCTATTTCTCTTATCTCCTTATGCCCAAATAAGTGAATAACACAATAGTACAAATTCTTTGACAATATTCATTTAGTGCTAACTTATGATTGCAAACCACTTGCAGCAGAAAAAGCAGGATCACCAAATCTGAATCCTAAAATGTATTAAAGAATAAGTTTATCTGTTCTAATTGGGAAATATAATAAATTGCCCAAATATATACTTCACATAGGTGTTTTATAGTAATTTACTCTTTAAATAATAGTAAAAACATATGGTACACTTCTATATCAGCATCTTTTTTGGGGCCCGTCTAAGCTTCTGTTAAGTTTTTATGTAGCTTATGCAAGGTCTACAAATAGAAATACCTTGTCTATTCCATAGTAAAATGGTTTCTTTCTCTAGACACAATATTTAAGATAATAGATTGAATGAATCCCAGAGCCATAACCACTCAGGTTTTTTACTTTAAGTCAGGGACACCTGAATATCATGACACTTACTATGACAATTTTGATCCTCTTGCATATGAAATAGGAAGAACTTCTTACACCTGGGCCAGACTACTACATGGGATAACTTTATCTTTTCATTGTAGCAAAGGGGTAACAGGACCTTAAATTAAAAATTGCCAACAAATAATTTTTAATTGGTCGTATAAATAATTCATTCCTGTTCCACAGAGGATAGAACCCAGACAAGAAATCCTTGCTCATTCATAAGAGAATGGGGATGGTCATGGATAGTGACATGTGAACATGAAAATAATAAGTCTTATGGATCGCTTTTGTATTTGGAAGGAAAAAAAGTCACTATTTTCAAGGTTCAACAATTTTGAGTTTTACTGATATTTACAAAAAGGTAATTGTTTAACAAGGCTGGGGTCCTGGGTGTTAAACTGAATTGAGCATTAAAACTGGTAAAATCTAGAATTCACCATCTGTGCTTTGGTATCACAGTATTAAATCTTACTGTTACTACTGTCAAAATTTTCCTTTGTCCAATACTCAGAAATGGACTGCCAACTTCATTCAAAGTTGGAAACAATATTCGTTTTTATCTTCCTTTTGGAAATAAAACACACATCTCCTTATTAAGAATCAATAATTTAGATTTTGTATGCTTTATAATGTATTTTTAAAGCATGGAGGTTTTCTAGCTTAACTTATTTGTCTTTGCATTGCTGGCTTGACTGCATTTGGGAAAAAAGTATGCTTAGATTTAGTGCCAAACTGCTTTTCAGGGACCAACCAAACATAGCTAATCTTGTAGTGTGCATCTCATTGTCAAGAAAGTAGGAGACTTAACAGTCCAGAATGGGCTGAAAAAAAAATTTCCCTGGATATTCACAAATATATTTTTTAATGTTGGTGATAATATTTATGAAATTGCATTGCAATAATGTTTTATATTTAACCAAATTGTTTAATAAATGTTAGATTTTCCATAGCTTTCTGAGCAGGAAAAATGGATGAAAGACATCAAAATTATATGTTTTTAAGAATATAAAAGGATAGCTAAGAAAATGCATAAAACATGTATAATTAGATTTTAACAAGTATTTTTTTCATGTATTTTATGTTTCCTATATACCAATACACATAACGGATCCAGGAAGGAATGTTGCAGCTTTTCACTGTAAAGTTAGATCTTAGAAATTGAGCTAGGTGAATAGTTTAGACAAATCCAAAGAAGCAGAAGATTTAAACATCATATATTTTTAATTTGATTAACAGAATTCAGCCTGAAACCAATTTCAGGATCAAAGCACTCTTAACTGAGGTAATTTTCAAAAGGGCTTTTACATCTTGCCCTTTGCTTTCTATTTTAAACACCCTTGTGTTACTCTCTGGTAAAATGAAGAAAGAAGTTCTTTTTCTGTGGTTTAATATAAATACCTCACATAAACATATATCTAAATTTATCAGAGTCTAAATACCAATGGATATCAATAGTTTTTCTGTACAAGTTGTCCTGTCCTTTCCTATTAAGCTTCTGGTAATAAAAATAGGAGAATAGGTTTGACAGATATTAATGAACATGTCAACATATCAGAGTCACTGCACTGATGTTTTTGAGTAAATTGTCCTCTACAAATTCACCTGGATCTTGTAAATTATTCAGGGAGATAGAAGGATCTGCTTGTAAGCTTACATGTCTCCACAATGCCTTTCTACTTGTTCTACCAGTAACTGTTTTTGAAAACTTCCAGGAACATTTTTCTTGGGTTTATAATTGAACTGAAAAGTGTTAATTTATTGAGACAAGGTAATATAAAGTCAAAAAGTCTTTTGAATATATGTGATTTCTAATAAACAGAAATATGTTCAGCAAGAATTACTTTGCAATTGGCTGATTTTTCAAGTCTTTTTTTACTTTTCCCACATTAAAAAGAAAATTGTGTAAGAAAATTAATTTATTGTATGCATTAACTCACAAAAGTAAACTCTGATTGCATAAACTCTGGCAATTACAAATGTGAGGTAGGAAAATCATATAAAATTTAATAAATAATGTACGTGCATTTCTATACACTTGAGATTAGGCCAACATACCACAAGATGGCAGATGAAGGCAGCCTAAGTGGCAACATGCAGAAAAAGCAAGTTTGTGGGTTAGAAAAAAAAAAAGTTTTTGAGCTCTCCTTATCTTTTTATTATAGGAAAGAAGTTTCAGAAGGTAACTTACAAAAAACAGATATTCATCTACTCCTCTTTCTGTTCTTGAATAATATTTAGACCCTTGAACTATAGCCCCTCAGATTCAACATTTAGATTTAGACACAGTATTGAATGAAAAATACAATTTGAACTAGGTTTTATCCATTCATCCTCCTAGCTGTAATTCCAGGAAAGATAATGAGCGTTCTGTGACCATCAAGCCTTGTATTGCACTGAGCACAGATTATGAAAGCATGGAATTTTGCTTATTTGATGAGAATTTGAAACTCTACCTTACCTTCCACAGAAGCATGTTCAAAAACTGGGTAATAATTATCTAAAAACTTTAAAGTTTCTCTGATTTCCACTGATGAACTTGTTTTAACTTGCAAAAAAATGCACATTAAAGCAGAGTGTGAGTGTGATAGCCTGTGGTTACACCCAGTATATCAAGTGTATAAAAAGTGAGAATAGAAAGACAAGGGATTCAACTTGTTGATTTAATAAGTACTTCATTAATTCACTTCAGCTGCACTACTGTTTGCAGCTCTGAAATCCTACATTTTGGGTCAGTGTTTTAAAAATATTTTGTGCAAGCACAGAAAATAGAGTAATACCCAGTTTTGAAACCTCAGTAGGCTGCATTGTCTGTTCTGGCATGGAAGAAATTCTGAGCAGGGATCAAATTAGAAATCAAGGTTCAAGTGAAGACATTTTAAACAAAATCATAGCAATCTAATTATTCTAGGAGCATTCAACAGAATGTGTTTTCTGAGGTGCCAGTTTTCAGTACTGCTTATTGGGCTTGTAGTCTTATGTGACTTACCATACATAAATCACATAAGGATCCTTCACCTTTCAAGTGCAGGCTTGACCTGGAACCAAATTCATTGTTTCTCCTCGATCTTTTCTGCATGACACTTAGTGAATACCTCACTGGATCTACTTTCTGGATCTTTCCTGTAAAAAAAAGTAGCATTCTGTAGCAACTTGACCATTTAATCTGAATATTTAAGAAAGCCCAAAGGATCTAGTTTATTTAATAGGCAGTACCCAAGATGTAATGTCTTCTGTTTAGAAACTCATACCTGTAATTTCTAGAAGTAAAATAAATAGAACTTAAAATTGAATGAGAAGGGGTAAAAATTGAATCATATCTCCAAAAATAATATCACAGCTGACAACCTACACTCACTCATTGCCTAACCTTGTGGTGGACACACACGCAAGAGTTTTTTGCCATAGGCAAAATACTCTAGGTATCTTCATTGGTATTTTTTGGCATTTCACTTATCATCCATGGAGAATTTATAGCTTTCATTAGACAACTAAAATTGGGGGAAAAAAAAAAAAAGCTTCTGTAAGTTAAAAGACTGAAACGTTGCAATAAACCCTTAAGAATTAACATGAACATCAGTAAAACTTACACAAAACCTCTTGCTTCAGGGATGCTTCGGGGGCAAGGAGGTCTCTTATTTTCTCTATGGATAACCATATGTTTACATAATCAGTAGTTCTTTGCAGACAGCTATCAAACAGTGCTTTAACAAAGTTAAAGCTGCCATTTAGGGTGGTGAGTCAACTCAAAAGCCAGAAGAATAGACCAGCTGTCTCAGCTATAAAGCATGTGTAGCTGATAAGTTTTGCAGGTCAAAAGAGAGATATACAGAAGAGTTTACCTGCATTCAATTTATTTTAGAGTGACAGGCAGGCAGATGAGTCCAGTTTAGTCCTGACAGGATATATACAGTCCCATCTTTTTCAGTGAAATGGAAGCAGTGGAAAATAAATGCATGCAGATTGAGTAATATGAAAGATAAGAATAAACTTGATCTGAATGCATAACATCAACAACATTCACAAAAATGTAGGTGGGTAGCTGAGGTTAAGCATAACAGGGTAACTGCCATCAAACTGCTTTCAGTCATTTAAGAATTACTGAGAAATAAATGCATGCAGCAGGAAACATCTAAATATAGCATTAAGCAGGATCTAAGTATACAATCTCAGAATCAACAACATGTGCAGGGTTAGGAGATAAAATATCAAAGCTCCTGCAACATAAGGTTGTTTCCTTATTGGCTGACAACTATGATGCCATTCAATGTGCAGAAGGATATGGATAAAGAATCACAGCACAAGATCTATGCTGTAAATGGATTAAGGAAAATTCTGGGATGAGCTGATTGTTACCTGACGTAAGAGCTGAACTCAGGAGCATGGTAGATCAAACGTTCTATTTGAGCATTAATTTAGGGTAATATGAAATGTCTGGTGGAAAAGCAAGACAAATTGCTCTTGTGCAACTCTTTGCAGCTAGTGAGTGACAATGGGAGGTTTGGTGTCCATAGAATAACAACCATGATGGGACACTGCTTCCCAGTTACGCAAGATAAATACTGGGAAAGATATTAGAAATGAACAATTACACATGGCCTAAATTCATTATTTGCCAGGACATAAGCCACTGCACAACTAATGTTAAAGTGGAAGCACAACATTATGGTAGCACAAAACATAATTTTTTACTTAGGTCAAACTTTCATGCACTGGCTCAGACATTTCAGCTACACTTCAAATCTCTGCATTCTCCCTGCACCATAGAAAGATCCTCAAAGTTCTCTCCTATTGACAGGGAAGAAAAACCTGTCAAGATCTTGGGTTTCAAAGACAGAATTAATTTTTCTTTTTACTTCCAGCATATGCCATAATTTTATCTTTTTGATTAAATATTGACTTATTTTTTTAAAATCAAGGATGATAGCTTTCATAACATTCTAAAGGCAAAAATGCAACTATACTGAAACAAATACAAGCAAGACTCCAGGAGCAGATGATGATGAACAAAGGAAAGCAATGTTGACTGAACACAATAGAAACAACAGGGAAAAAAATTTATTGAAATCATTACTTTGTCTTTCAGATCTGTTTTCTTCTGTTATTTGCACTAATAAATTAATACTGAATGAAGATTAATTTCCTCTTCATCTCTAGATTAATTTAAATGTAGAAGCAAGTGTTTATTTTACTTATCAACATCTAGAATGAAGGGGAAGCATCTGATTTTTCAGTTGTTCCAAGAAATTAAAAATGCATTGGACTGTGTCCTAGTAAAAAAAAATCCTGTAAGGAGAGATTTCCCGTAATTTTCTGTAATTGTCATAAAATTTGAGAGGAAATAAACAGAAATTAAGGCAAAATCAAAGCTTTTACCCTCAAAAACTGCTATCAGAAGACGTACAGAGAGTGTTTATTTATATTGTCATTAATGGCTAAAGTATTTTAGTAACTTCATCAGAAAAACAGATCACTTTGAAGGATACCTTATAAACTGATAAATTAGTGCCTAAAATTCTAAGGTATTATCAGTAAGAACTGAATTTTTCACTCCTGTTTCTAAAGCTAAAGCGGTATTTGTTTTAAAAATATCCTCCCCTATCATAGCCAATATATAAATATACTACCTAAAAAGTATATTGAGGAAGTCTTAAAATATTTTTTAAAGGATGGAATACAAAGACTTCCCTCATTAAGTACTTTATTTTCTATAATTACAAAATGCTTCAAATACTGATCAGTAGAACAATACTTAGGATGGGTAAAATGTTACCAGTTTGTATATGAATTTAAAATAAAGTAATATTGCAACAGATTGGAGAGCAGTAAATGCTAAAGGAAAAAAAAAATACAAAGGAGTGGAAGGAGAAATTAAAAAAAAAAAACAAAAACAAACCTTCAAAATTGACAAGAAATCACATCCTGAGAGTTTTCACCCCAAGTTCAGAAAAAATGGGGTGGGAGAGGAGGAAAAAGACATTTAGAAAGAAGAGGGAGGAAAATACAAAATCAACCAAATAATACTAAAAGAAATAAAAATGAATGAAAACTAATTTGAAATTTCAGATTGTGTCAAGAAGTCTTATTTGTCACAACCTGAATTTTCAATGTATTCATGTGTTCCTCATAAGTTATCACTCAGTGTTAGAAGCTGATATCAAAAAATAGTAAGTCTACAGAAAACCTTTTTCAGTCACTTTTGTCTCCAGAAAAGTTTTGAACAAAAAGGAATATAGCCAGAACAGCTATCTAACTGTGTGAAATACAGCACACAACCTGCTTTTTCTCACCCATGTAATACTAACGAGTTCATAAAAAAAGTGTAATTGCTCCTATAAAGTTTTAGGAGAGGAAAATTTATTGCTTGTAGCATTTAAATGATGACAACAGATGTCTTTCTCATTATGAATGCAGTTATAGGAACAATCATTCTGTTAGTGTTGAATAGCTTTTCTCAATGACTCTAAATATAACATATCCTTTCATTACATGTATTTCTATGCCTAGGACAAAATGTCATTAATTGAACCAAATTTCCACACAGAATTTTATCCCTCACTAAAAAATAATAAATGGAGGATATCAGGGGCAACAAGAAGAGCTTCTACCACTACACCAGTGTCCAAAGGCTGAACAAGGAAAACATGTAGCAGGTGATTTCAGGACAGTGGACATAAGGAGGGATATTATAACCTGGATATGTGGACAACACGATCCATAAAAATGCATTTGGGATCATTTCAGAGGATATTAATCAGGTTCAGAGGATAGTAATTAATGGTTTGTACTGCACCCAGAGGTCAGCAAGAAGTGGAGTGCCACGGAGGCCTGTCCTGGCAGGAGGCCATGGGGTGCACTGCTGGCACACCTGCAGTTCATATGCTTGTGGAGGAAGAGGCACGTGCTTAGAAAGGAATATTGCACAGAGTGACCAAGACAGGCTGGAAGGACAAGCCAACAGGTCATTCAATTCTGCAAGGGTGAAATATATTCATGGTAAGAAGGAGGAATAAGAGAGAAATGAGAGTAAACTGAAGTTGCTTGGGTAGCTGCAGTGGGTTTATAGGACAGTGAGAGACTCTGAAGGTGGTGGTGTCAGGATGTCAGGACCTAAAATCTCTGATGCCTGGCTACAGTCATTTACACCTCTCTGGTGTCACAGATAACCTGTGAAGACATCCTTTTCATCAAGGAGATCTATACCTACCAGAGTGGAGGGAGAACAGTGCAAGATTAGCTGTATGGCCTATGAAAACATGACTGAAACTGTCTGGAGCTGAAATGGCATCATCTACCAAACTTTAGAGCAGCAGGAGTCTCTAGAACCCTCATGCCATACTGGGATGTACTGATTAGAGGATCAATACCAAAGTACTAAATATAACATGCTAGGTAATCAGTAGTTTCTTCAGTGGTAGATTTATTGTTAAATACTCCAGATTAAGAAGGTGCACTCATGAAACACAGGCCTTGAGCATGTACTAACAAGGTGGACAAGAACACGTGTTAGTTGGATTCCAGGCCAGGTCACTGTATCAATCAGTGACCAACAGATTGACAATATGAGGAAGACAAGACTCCTTGGGTTACTGAAACCCCAACAGACAATGAATTGAATTCTGAAAATAAATGAAGTTTGCCAACTGACAGAACCTGAAAAACAAAAGCAAGATGACAAGATACTGCTTGCAATCCCTCTAGATGGGGAGCTGAAACCTGCAAAAGGCCTAAACACTGATTTATAGAAGTAATAACACTGAAAATATCCTTTAAAGATGCTCAGGAGCATCAGTTGCCCTTTATGGATTTCTGAGTGTTGGTTAATACAGTATGAAAATGATTCAAAGACTGGAATTGTGGTAAAAGGCAACAGAACAATTAAAATAATAAAATGGCTGCTTAGAAGAGATGTACTTTAATAAGCAACTTTATGCATGTATCAGAAACACAAAGGAACTCAAGAAGACAAGCACACCAGTAAGGCTGATACATTGGCCTGACTTGGGATGGGAGCACAAAGGAGAGTTTCTTTTGCCAGATGGCCCCAGGAAACTGCTGGGCATTCTGGCTTCTTACTGAGCCAGAAAATGCAACTCAAATCTTTGTTCAGAAAGCCATAGCACAAGCAGTCAGACAGTTCCTGTGGAATGGTACAGCCCATTCAGAAAGCAGCACTGGAGCCAGGAGCTGAGGGTGAGGACAGCCAGCAGGCAGGGACCCACCCCAGGGTAGGGGGAGAAGGCAAGCAGTGCAGAGACAGAGGAGGCAGCCAGGTTCAATCAAGAGCCTCGATGGCCACTAACTTCATAGCAATATGGTCAGAAGTCAGTCTGAGGAACACATTCAGGATCAGGTGAGGATAACTGGGATCACACACAACTTCCTGATCACCCAGCAAGTCCATGTAGCAAAAGGTCAGAAGCCAACTTGGGAAGCCAGTCCCCAGGTCAGGGTCCCAGTCAGCAGCATCTCTGGCTGGCAATAAGTATGGCAGTGGCTGAGATGGAAACAGATCCATCCTCCAGCTGAGTTAAATGGGACTCTGTCCCATGGGCAGGGCGTGTGGCTGGGAGGCCCCAGGTAGGGCTGGTCAGGGCTGTAGCGTCCAATATCACCCCAGGGCCCTGAAAGAGAGGGAAAGAAGTATCTTATAATTGTTTTCAATTACACCTTTTGCAGGGGCAGTGTTGAAGATGTTTAATGACTCCATTGATAGATGTGTATGGTGTGAGTGCCTGTAACCTGGCTCCCAGAGTGAGGCGGGGTGAGCACACAGCCACTTTATCTGAGCAGATGTGCACTGAGATGTGCAGTGAGAGCTCCCTGCAGTCTTGAAGGAAGAGTAGGATTCATAATGCATGTGTATTAATATGATGATGGTGTTAAAAGTAAGATTTATAATGGATGTATGCTCAAAGACACCTTAAATATGTTTTTTTTGAGGAGGAATGCGCTGGGTATGGCTGGCAGCACAGCAGTGGGGCCAGGAGCCGCCCTTAGCCAGTCACAGCCTATTGCAGCTGGCTCTGGCACTGCTGTGAGTAGCCCAATGCCAGCCAAAGCTGTGGTATATGGCACCTCTGTACAAGCATGTTTGAGAGAGAGCACTATTTGGGGGTGGGGGAAAGTACAGGAGATGTGGAAGGGGAAACAGAATGCATGAAAGAGGACATTGTTGACAATGTGGCTGGAGACATGCTTGTGGAAGAAGGCATTACTTGACAAAGGAGATGTAGCCCACAGGTGACCCACACCAGGCCTGCAGGTGGCTTTTGGCATGGTCAGGACACTGGGAAGGACTAGAGACCATGTCAGAGCAGAGACAAATTAAGCAGCAGCACGGACTGGAAGAGCAAGACAAGACACCTGGGAGTGGCAGACAGTAATGCACTCGTGACCCAGCCTGTCTCTTCACTGGGACTGGAACTGGGAAAAAATGACTGCAATGCATGGTGAAACAAAGGGAAACAGAGACTAGGAAATTGAGAGTAGAGGTATTCAAATGAGCCTTGGGAAGAGGAAGAAATTCTGTAATTGTTTTCTTTTTCTCTTGTGAGTAGGTAGGACCACACTTGAAACCTTTTGCAACAGCTCTGCTTGAGTACATCTAGGCTGCTCTTTATCAGAAGAAGAAAGTGAATGTTAAGCTCGCTCTCTTCTTCTCCCCAAAGTCTTTCCAGTTACTAGGTAAGGCATAAAAAAGTTTTAAGCAGCTCACTAAAATTTTTTTATGGTCTTATCAAGTGTGTAAGCATCCATATCAAAATTAGTGTTTGTAGGCTGAATAAAATCTTCATTTAATATATGCTTAGTGAGGTCAGTGAAAGTACTGTCATACCTACAGCAAACAGGCATAAATTTACCCAACAGTTTATCTGCAAACATTAAAAAATATCACATGTATTTATGGGCCTCTTTTGCCAGTAATGTGTGACAAAGTGGTGAGAAACCTTATGTGGAATGGATCACAGGAGGCTAAAATCAGGAGGTAGAATGATTCAGTTAATTTATAAAAATGTTGCATGAAAAACATAAATGGGATTTCATTTCAAAGAACATCATCTTATTCCCGTTCTCCATAATAAAGTATAAAAATGATAAAAAAGAACCCTAAAAGCAGTAAATTATGTAAATAGTAGTGACATTTCCCTTCACTGACATTTTTTAAATCAGCTTGTAATTAGATTTGCCACTTGCACTTTTTAAATTCTAGCTACCACATATTTCAACTGGCTTGTTTACAAAAAGTCCCAAACAACTCAGATCAATCCTTTTGAAAAGAACTATGCTCCAAGCCCTATCTTAACTCATAATGGTTATGTTCTCTTTAATGAAGAACAGAAACAAAAGCTACAATACCAGTCTTCAAAATATTATGTTAAGTTTAATTAATAAAATTGTTATTTATTTTTATTTATTATTCTTACATTCACAGCTGTCAGATTCTAACCATGTCTTATCCTTTCTCCCATCTGACAAAGGACCATCATCTAATCAAGATTATTTCCAATGAATATTGATCTGTCTCACAGAAAACTGTTTAGGCTGACAGATGTTCTAAAACCTCCAAAGTGTTAAGTGTCAGTATATTTATGTCACTGCCATTAGAAAATTCAGTTTGTTTATCTCTACTGTGAGCCTTCCTTGACAGTGTTAATTTGACTAATACTTGTACATGGGTATCAATGACCTGTTTTATGTTTTTTCTCTCCTTGATGTTTTTTAAGCTCCCAATTCATAATGCTCCCATCTTTTCCTCTCTTGCCCTCTATTCCCAGGTTTCTCTACCTAGTCCCATTTTATTTCATATTTTTTAATGATTCCATATTTTAAAGAATAGTAAGTATTGTCTTTCATCTCTCTGGGACCCTTTATTCATACCTTCGTCAAAGTCCAGCTTCTAAAACCGACTCAGTATGCCATCCAAGGCTTTCAGCTTTCTTAGCAGTGTGGAAGAATTAACAACTCATGCAAAATAATCCCAAACAGGTTTTTGACAAACTCACAATTCCCATGCATGTATCCTGCAGTACTTTCTCCAACCATATGGTATGTCCATTACTTTAAAATAGTTTAAAAAGAGAGACATTAACTTAGTCAAATTAATTTCTAGGATATATTCAAACAAAAAAAAAAAATTAAAAATATTTAAATTTTTAAAAATCTGTCTTTATTAATGAGAGTGAAGCAAGTTTTTAACAAGCACACTAGTATTACTCTGTTAAGTATATTTCTTCTCACAAACAAAAAAGCTCAGCCTATTTTCCTCAGATTTTTAAGAAACTTACATGAGAAGAGACAAAGTATGATGAGTTTCAGCATACAGACATGCACATTTTTCAGGCTGTGAACAATTAAACATGATAGGCTATGATGAAGATCTTTTTTATATATTTATCACCAGAGGCTCTTATACTTCAGGTTTCTTTCCAAACTGCAGCTTCACAGTCTTGCTTGACATTTCTTTTAACTCTGCATTGTACTGCCTGCCACTGTTAAATTTCAAAAGTAGTGTTTTTTCCCCCCTTTCTGAATCTCAGTTTTGTCTTGACATTTTATACTTCTCTCGATCTGATGCATTGCCACTGTTGTTTTGACACATCTGGTACACAATACCACCTGAAACAGTGGAGCTTCTGTGCTCCTGCAGCAATAATTTGCCTTTATGGCAATGGATTATATAGCACTGCAACACTTGATACAGAGTGTGATCCATTAGTGGTTTATGCACTGTTTTTGAAGCATCACATTTACATTTATAAATGTTAACTCGAATGACCTTACATTTCAGGAGTTTCTGACTTAGAAAAGTGCCCATTCGGTGCATCAAAGCAAACTCCTTAATAGAGGTAAATGAGTGCTAAATACAACTACTACAATTCCTTTTTTTTTCTGTTTTTTTTTTTTTTAATTAAAAGCAAGGAGGAGGGGAAAATAAAGAGGAACAGCCTATTTTTGTGCTTCATTGCCCATGACAACATCTTCTGCTGAAAAAAACCCCATAGAGCTACATGTTAGAGAAAGAAAAACTCTCACTATACTGAGCTATTTCTTTGTCAAGCAAACAATAGTCTTTTAACAGGTCCTTTTGCAATTGGACAACGTGTAATGGGCTTAGTCTAAAGAGTAGATTAAGTAGATTAAGACTAAATATAAAGATGAAAAATTTTGTGATGAGGGTGGTGAAACCGTAGAAGAGGTGTCCAGAGTGGTGGTAGATGTTCCATCCCTATAAATACTCAAAGTCAGATTGGATAAGACTCTTAGCACCCTGATTGAGTTGAAGATGTCCCTTCTCCTTGCAACGGGGGTTGGACAGGATGGTCTTTGAAGGTCTGTGTTAACCCAAACTGTTCTGTAATTCTATGATAGACTTTAAAATGGGGGGGGGGGGAAATATATTACATTACCCTAACAAGCATTAATCTAACTAGCTGGAAAGGCATGGTATTAATTCACCTTTGATTTTAAAACCTTGTGTAAATAGCATAGAACTATAAAATCACTATGCATTGAGAAAAAAAAAAAGATAATAAAGACAGGAGAGAAATTTACGCCCAACACTAGCAAGTTTGAGCAAGGTCAGTCACACACTGCTAACTCATGTAGTAGAAAAAGCAAGCATAGTCTGTTTGAAATCAATAGCACAACTGAGTGCAAATGATGCAGTCAGTCTTTTGCAGATTATCTTCATTCAAAGTCAATGATTCCAAATCTTTTGCCCTGAAGGAACGTTTTCAATACTGAATATTTTCGCCAACCGCTCTGTGTCAAAAGTTATTGAAAAAACTGTGGGGTGTTGCTCTGATGTACCATCAGCCTCAGCATGGAATTGCACCAGTAAATTAGTGAAAAATATTTTTTTTCAGTAATGACATTGTTGAGAAATATTTGAATTAATTTCCTTTCTTGACCAGTTAGCCATAGTAACATTAATATTCAGTAGCTATGCATTTGTTCTTTTCTTTAAATAGTTACAACTTATTTCGGTTAATTATTCTAAATATTATAACAGAATATTTTGATCCTTCAGCTCACAGAAAAGACAGAACATAAAAATTAATCAAGTTGTGAATTCAGGCATTTTTTTATTCTACTCCTATGGTTAAAGAAATGGCACTGCTCTATTGGGAGTTTCCTTTCCAATTTCAGTCACTACACATATTTTCTATCAGAATGCAGTACTCACAGACACTGGAGAAGCTATTCAAACACAATAAAAATGAAAAAGCATGAATGTTGTGGAAGCACTTGACAATATCTCCCAATAAAGCATTTTATTGTAATGTACAGAAACCCTCCAGTACTATGTCAATGACTGTCATTTCCAATATGCTCCCTAGCATCAGTGCTGTCAAATCTAGTGACTTTGTCAAGTGTTTCGTGGTAATTGGTGTCTCCATAAGCATCACATCCTGGAGCAAAGGTATGGAGGAATTTCCAAAACTGAAAGGATGAAAACAAGAGAGGGAGGAAGGAATAGTGAAAGTCTCTTCAAAATATAAAACTTAAAATGAAAGAAAGAGGAAAATTTAAAATACATTCAGTATTTCATTAATATTTTTACACTATGCATTTAAAAAACAACACTTTTTTTTCTTTCTTTAAACAATCAATTTCTCATATGAACCTTACAAAATTTTTCTACTGGAAATAAGAAAAAGATTTACTTCAGGGAACTACATCCTTCCAAATGTCTCTTTTTTTTTCCTCTAGAAATTACCTAGCTAAGGAACAGCCACATATTTCTAATGACTTCTTCCCTTCACTGCTTGTTATACACAGCTTAGACAAAAAATATTAAAAATGCCTAGAACTAAGGATTAGTTTTGTATAAAAGTGGTAGATGAGCATCAGACTTTTACATCTACCATTTAAAAAAAAATTCCTGGTCCATCAGAGCTTTCAATTTGCCGTATACACATTATAAAAGAACTTAAACCATATTTATTGGTAGGTGAGATTTAACTCATGTAATAATCATCTTCAGTTTCCAATTCATCAAGTTGCATTTCAAAATGTCACTTTCAATGAATGCAATACACATTCATTGAAGAGTCTTCCCTCTCTTGTACCTCTACCACCATGCTCTTCTTAACACCTTGCTACTCTTCCTTATAAGTGTATGAAGTGTATTTACCCACGCATTCTCTTGTTTTTCAGTCTTCCAACTACCTCTGCACCACTCTCTCACAGAACTAAATTGCTTCATTCATCTATCAACCACATTTAATATTTTCCATTCCCTCATCTTTCCCTCAGTGCTCTTACTCCCCAAGTTCCTTGCATATTCCTACCCAGTAAGTGCTGGCCAGCACCATTTCTGTCTGAGCTCCATAAAGAAAAGGAGGAGATGAAGCCACTTAGACTAATGATAGTCATCTTTGTATCATCAGAAAAAAATTCAAGTTAGATATGATACAGAAAAAAAGTCCAAATTATTACAAAAAGGAGAAATCAAGTGATCTTAGAATATTAGAAGGACAACAAAAAATAAATAGCAAGAGAAATTACTTTTCTACCATTATGAATATATAAAACATTTCTGCAATGGAAGTTATACAAAGAAAAGATTCTTGTGGGCAAAGCTACTTATAGATGTAAGTACAGATGCAGCAATTAATGTTTTATTGGATCTTGAAGGGTCATATCTTTCCAGAAGGCTTTCCTTGTTTAAAAATTTTAATGCCAAATTCCATTGTATTTAAATAAAATACTTATAGGCATCTGCAAAACAACAATTCTGAGCATGCAGTTTAATTATTGTGTGGCATGGTTGATGGCTCAAATGTCTAAATTCCTAGTTTTATATTAAGTACCAGAAGCTTAGGAACATACTTATGTACTTCTCTAAATTAGAACATTTTTTCCAGATAATCAGCAAATGATACTAGTCTAGGGTAAAACATGAAATATTATCATATTCCTGTGATTAGAGACAGAGTATAAGAAATTAACTCAAAGTCTTTAACACAATATATTTCTCAGAATTACTTCAAGAAGATTAGTTCCCTTTTACAAATTCTCATTACTTATCTACTATAGTTCAGGATTTTAATCTGATTTTAAAAGGTGAAATTACATTTTATCCATTACCGAGCTACCGGTTTTAATTTTTCAAACAACATTAATGCTACTGCTAACTATTTTCTATAAGAGAAACTTCCAGCTTTGAGTGGCTGTTTTGGAATATGTGTTTCCATAGTCTATTGGAAAACTGAATAGTAAATATTTGGCCTATCTTCATACAAAATCAGTGGGATGTAGAGTGGTATTTGTGTGACAGCACATGAGTTTTATAAAACTTATTTACAAAAGTTGTTTATTAATAAGAATAGATAAATTTCTATTTCTTCTGTGGCAAAGAGCTTGGTTGTATTAGCATTGTGTGTTTGTTTTTTTTTTTTTTTTTGTGATATATTCACCCACATAATCTCACCTAGATTAAGTGCTACAGTGCTTGGGCCATTTTCTTATTACTCTGAAAACACCTGTTAAAGAATATCCCTTTCTTTGGATTTTCAGGAGATATACTCCAATCTTTCTGGCTCCCTGTCTTGCCCCTTTCACTGAATTGAAGAAACCAGCATCTCAAACTATGCTGCTACTCATCTGATCTGGGTTTCTATTCATGCAGACAGCAGAATTAGTAACAGTATTTTTCAAACCCTGATAGAAAGCATCAATAATTTAGGATTTAGCAGGTTACTCAGACATAATTCACTGCAATGCTTAATGACTTTTTTTATAAGATCATAGTAGGTTAGCTATGCAGCAATATATCAGGCACCCAAGCTTTTAAATTCATTTACAGCGAATCACAGTAAAAATATTATATGCAGCAACATTAACTGGAGAATAGAATATTAAAAAATATTTTACATGCAACCTGTGTTCTACAAGTCTCTGTTGTGTCCATGCATTATAGCAGATTGGCAAGAGAGGTTCTGAAGTGTCCCTCACCAGAGATGTTCAAGAATAATCTGGGCACAGTCCCGTGCCATGTGCTCTAGGATGACCCTGCTTGAGCAGGAGGTTGGACCAGATGACTCCCTGTGGTCCCTTCCAGCCTGACCCACTCTGTGGTTCTCTGATTCTGTGCTATTAAACAAAGCAACCAATAAAAACCTTATATTAACTCTAGGCCTATTGTATTAAGCTAGTGCTTCATGTCAGTTAGGAGAAATAAATTGATCTTCTCCTCCCCCCTTCTAAAAGAAATTAACTTCTTAATGATGCTTATCAGTTTCCATAGGAAAACATCAGCAAAGTGTTTATAGCTGTGGTAAATTGTCAGACTTACTACAGAGTTTCATTCTGTTTCCGAAGAATTGTTGGGGCTGCTTGAACAAAATATGAGCTGTGCCTCTTGCTGATCTTGCACCTGCAGGAGCAAGGCTGACACCTGAAGGGTGCCTGGGGTGGAGCAGAGGCCTCACAACCAATGATGAGCCATCACACTCCTCCTTTGCCTTGCATAACAAGCCTTGCTCTGAATTTGGTTCTTCAAGGAGATAAGGATGAGTACAAAGACTCTCTGGCAAAAGTCAGACAACCTTTAATGTCACATTAGTGCGTGGAGGAGGTTGAAGTGTTTATTCTTAATTTGTATCAACAATAAATTTTTACCAAAATCTCCGAGATTCACATTAAGCCCCAATAACGTATTAACTTTCACATCCCTTAGAATGCAAATGAGGTGAAATCAGAAACTAAGTCCAGATACAACAAGCACCTCTGATCTCTGAGGACTAGCTGGAATGAAAGGAGGTTTATCTTCTGCCAAATTTCTATACCTTTAATGCAACCTTGTCTAACAGAACTATGTCTAATTCCTACAATAGAAGGAACACTTATCTATTTCCCTCAAAAACACCATTTGAAAGCACATGCATGCAAAGTCCTCATTGTTAATTGCACTTAAACATGATAATAAATTCTTTAGATCTAGAATTCTTTCTGGTTAAGAGAAGTATGCTTCATTTCAGTCTAGCTACTTTCACAGAAACTAAAAGTAAGTGTGGCAGAATCGTGATTTAATAAACAATATTCCAGTTTATACTATAGTCACATGAGCCTGCCAGTCAGGCATGCAGGGTGGATAAATTCAGACTTAGTTTCTTTCCAGAGTGATTAAGGAAATTGGCTAAAAGTATAAAGCAAATCTAAAGAGTATCAGGAAAACAAGTCTTCTGTCTTCTGCCACAATGTGATTTCTTCCTCACCTCCTGTAAAAACAGGAAATGAAAACATAGTAAAAGTTTTAAATAACATTATATTCAGCATGAACGTAAGAAATATTAATTCTTCTGGTGAGAGAAATTTGTTGTTCAATCTTTTACTGCACTGCTAAAGAATAGATTTTCCTTTTACTTGACAGTATAGCAAAAACTTATTTCAGAGGAAGAAGGTAGAACAGACACTTTTCCAAACAGTTCTTTAGGTGTCAGTTCATAAACGCCTTGTCTCACTTTCTGCTAAATAAGGCCAAAGTTTCTCTGCCAAAAAAAAAAACAAAAATAAAAAAAAACCCCAAAAAACAAACAAACACAAAACAAACAAAAAAACCCAAAAAAACCCTCCCCCACGTTTTATCAAAAAATCCAAAACAACAGTAACAAAAAAATCTCAATAAACACACCATCAACCAACCAACCAACCAACTAACCAACCAAAACACAAAAAACCCCAAAACAAACAAACCAAACCAAAATTAAACAAGGGGAAAAAAAAAAAAAATCAAACAAAACTTTTTCTTGGAATCAAGTAGCTTCTCTTCAAATTTGTGTCACATATTCCTGCTCCACTGTGTGCAGAACTAAATAAAGCCTGGGGAGATATGGATTAATATTCATATATGTGTAATGTTTCCAGGTTCCTCTTTGAGTTACCCTGTGACTTCCAGATGGACTACTCTCAACGATCCTCTGTCACTCAGAATGCCCATCTAGTCTAGGCAAGCAGCAGCCAACCCTGATTCCACACCAATATCTGACAATATTTCTATGATGCTGGTTTTAGCCAGCTGTGTTGTTGTTACACATTACACTTACACTGGAGGTACTGATTTCTTTCCTTTTCCTTTCATTTACTAAAAGACCTAGAGGAGCTCAGTTAATTGGTGCAGTTATTCTTCCATCAAATTCCATTGAAATTAGCCCAAGAGAATCAAAATATATAGTGAGCAATTGTATGAATTATAATTTTTCTAAGCCTCACATCCTTAAGAAATAAGTTTTCTTTCACAGATGAGCTTGCATGTTCCACAATTACCTAAATAGTATAGTTTCTGATTTCCTGTTAGTATGCCACTACCAGGCACAGAAGTTTGAATTGAGAGGGCTCAGAGTTCATTTCAGTTTCATATTCAAAGATTAATTAAACTTAGTCACTAAATCTTCAGAAAAGGAACACGAAGACAGTTTTCTGCATATTTAAAGCCTCCAGGGAGGGTAGACAGAAGCACAGATTTTCCCTGTTTTACTGCACTAATTTCTAAAGAATAATTACTAATATTACACCTACCACTCTGTGCAGTGACAATCTACCTTTAAAAAGAGCTACTCGAATATTTCTTTGCCTAAAGAAAAAGCAGCAAGTTTTAAAATTAGTGGCATAGTCTACTGAGACTCAAGTGACAGATTCAGACCTTGAGAATGTCATGCACAGTTATACTATGACAGTGCAGGATACTTTCACTGGCAGAAAGAGAAACAGGGCAGCCTCCTGTCAGAGAGGAAGGAGAAAATTTGTTCTAAAAGTCAGGAGGGAATCAGAGTAACAAAGTAGCAATGGGAACACTGTGTGGGTAATAAAAAACTGGTTCAGGGAAAGAAGTAATGTGAAGGAAGGGACATAATGCATGTACTGCATGTACGTGCAGGAATGCCAAGGTAACTGCACAGCCCAATATCTATGCAAGTTTCTTTTTTTGTTTGTTTGTTTGCTTTTCTTTTTCCTTTTTAATTTTGAAATAAACCCACAGAATAAATTATCTTTTTAATTTGTTTTGAAACACTGCTGAGCAGAAGAACCCCTCCACCTGTTTCCTATTGTATAGGTATGGTGGTTTTGCACAGCCTGATTTTTGGTAGCAGGGGGCCACAGAGGTGCCTCCTGGGAGAAGCAGCTGCAGCTTCCACCATGTCCAGGAGAGCCAATCCCAGATGGCTCTGAGGATGGACCAGCTGCTGGCCAGGGCTGGGCCAGTTAGAGATGGTGATAACACCCCTGTGTTGACATGTTTAAGAAGAAAATCAAAACAAGGGGGATACAGTTTTTCTTCCAGTCAGAGAAGAGGAGGAGGTGAGAACATGTGAGGGAGACACCATGGAGACACCAAGGTCAGAGCAGAAGGAGGGACAGGAGCTGCTCCAGGCACTGGAGCTGAGATTCCTCTGCAGGCTGTGGGAAGACCATGGTGAAGTAGATGTGCCCCTGCAGCCCATGGGGATCCATGAGGGATGCAGAGATCCACCCACAGCCCTTGGGGATCCAGGGGGATGCAGAGATCCACCCACAGCCCATGGGGATCCAGGGGGATGCAGAGATCCACCCACAGCCCATGGGGATCCATGGGGATGCAGAGATCCACCCACAGCCCATGGGATTCATGGGTATGCAGAGATCCACCCACAGCCCATGGAGAACGTGCCCATGCCAGAGTGAGTGCCATGCCAGAGCCTCCTGGAGGAGGCTGTGATCCAGTGGGAGACCCAGTGGAGAGAGGGGCTCTGATTCCAGGCTGGGGCAGCCTGTGCTTGGGGGACTGCACCCCATGGTAAAGAGAGAGACCCAAGCCACAGCAGTTTTGGGAGGACTGCTGCTCATGAGATTGAAAGAGAACTGTCTCCTGTGGGAGAGATCCTATGGTCCTGAGCAGTGGAAGAAAACCTCGGGTGAGGAACTGTCCAAAACCTCCACGCCCTCTCCCTGCACTGTCAGTAGGAAGGAGGGAGGGGTTCCAGGAAGAAGAGGTGCTTTAAGGGCTTATTTTGCTTCTCATTATTCTCCTCTGATTTTGTTACTAATAAATTCACTTTGTACTTCTAAGCCAAACTTATTTTGCCCTTGGAGTGTTTTCTCCTGGTTCTTATTTCAGTTCATGAACCCATTGTCAGATTGTTTCGCCTCTCCTCTGCCCAGCTGTGGCTTTCATGGGTGCCTGGCATTTGGCCAGTGCCAAACCATGACAGTAGGTTTGTATTATTATGCCATTATTCTTTCATGGTATTTGGATGGTCAGAACCAGCTTTTGTAAATCAGTGAGCCTTTAAGCAATATTCAAATATTCGAATTTCAGCTCGCTGCTGAAATGCAACAGGCACTGCAGGGCGGCTGCTCCTCCTGCTGGGCCATCCTTTTTTACCATCATTTTGAGTTATGGTGTCTGCTAAACTGAGAGAGCACCAACCCTACCAGGCAAACAAAGAAAGATGTCACATAGCTTTTCCTTGTTAACAATAGTAACAAATAGTCAAGCCCTTTAGAAATGTTTCAGAATGTGACCCTCTATATACATGCCTTCTTTATACCTGTTATATAGTAGGATGGGTGTTCAAAACCAAAAAGAATCTCTGATTTGACAGTCAGATGTGATGAGGTGTTTCATCACATATCTATGTGATGAAATATTATTAACCAAGATGCTCGACTAAATATACACAGTCAGGTTGCATTTCTCAAAATATTACTTTTCAATATAGGTTTGTGTGATTTTTCTGTTATAATAGTGGATTCACATTGACACTGGAAAATCCTGCCAAGCATCTTTGCAATTTTTGCAGGCCTTAGAGAAGTTCTACACAGTTCAGAATCAGAAAACTTTACAACCACTAAATAATGAAAACGTAACTACATAACATTCAGTGAATGTAAATAAGGATCTTCCTGCAAAAAGACATGCAGATGAATGTCTTTGATTCCACACATGCTGGAGCTGTTAAATATTTTCAGATTATAATGCACTTCAAAAATATATTTTGACTCTGGTACATGGGTAAGCAGACGTGAATCAATTAATTTTTATCACCTCTGTTTTTTAAGTTGCTCATTTTTCCTGTGCATTTTACTCCAGATTTCGGTAGTATCTCTTTTATATTATTATTATTTCTATTACATTAGTCTTTTCAGAAGAAATCTTAATCAAAAAGAAAAATATTTTTAATTTTTTTTTTATAATAGCAATGTAACTATTTTAATGACATGAGTACTTATTCTTTGAAACTAATGTGAAAATTGTATTGGAGAAATCAAAAATTTCCTTCTTACATCTACCAAGTACAATGTGTTTGCAAAGTAATTGCTTATTTCTGTATTTTGAAATCTAGTTTACTAAGATTTCCCCACCTACCCTATTCTTTAATTACACTATCTGAGGCTATATTTACAGATCCAATTCTTTAATTACAATATCTGAGGCTACATTTACAGATCCATTGAAAATATTTGGGCCTTGTGTGTGTGCAAACTAAAATCTGCAGCCACTGATAGCATTTCATATTTATAAAACTCCTTACTGCTAAGAAGGGCTGTAAGTCCTTGCAAGCTATACATAAACCAATGCATCATCAGTGACATTCAACCACCTCCAAACAGCCTGAGCATTAGTTGATGCACAGAAAAATATGCACAGTTGGAGACATGAGAGAGTTATGGCCAAGGACTGTGGGACAACACAGTGAGCGGTCCCATTAAACACTACGGGCCCTTTGGCATCTGGAAAGGATTTGTTTGTCAAGGTCTGACAATACACCACACTGTATTAGTTCCCTGGATCAATGGCAGCGTCTGTTCACAATTTCAGCAGTGCTGATTGAGACATTCTGTGGAAGCAGAATAGCTCGCAAGACGTTGAGACAAGTGAAGCATAGATTAATAGAGTAAGGGTGAAAAACGTGCTGATATATGTGTCAATTTAAATGGATCAATCTGTCAGGCTCTGGAGACAAAGAGAAAGCTTCAGTCATTGCTGGTGTTATAGAACAAATAGTAGATGATCACTTCTATGCCACGAGAAGTTCTAGAGCCAGTGCTGACAAAATATATGGAGAGATTGTGAAAAATTATCTTCTACAGCTGTATTTGAAGGGAGGCTAGAAACAGATAAATTGGGGTAACATAAGCATTCAAAGCTTTCAAAATCAAGACACCAATTTAAATGCCCAAGGAATAGCATTTACACTGATTTTTTTCTCAAAAGCATTAGTACTTGTAAGAAATATATCTCTGTGCAGGCCACCAACAAACATGCTCATGCTACTTAAAGAATAAGGTGCATTACAGTTATGGAGGTGGCCCTAAAATTTGACTCTGTACACAAAATGTGAACAGCATTTACCTTGAAATACCCTCCAACAGAATTTACAGAGCATTGTAGGAGTTGCTCCCAACTTGATCAGTTCTAGCATTCAAAATGTACTTAATTGGTGAATCTTATCCTGCACTGTCTTCCTCTGTTTTCTGTACAAACATTTTCAAGACATTCGACATCAGGAGTAACTCTAATCTCTTTGAGGAACACTGTTTCATCAAATCTAGTGAGGCAAACAGGAAGATCTGTTGCTCCTGGGAGTGGTAAGCTACACTTCTGCTCCATCTCCATTCCTCATACCTCATGGTATGCTTTCACCACTTTGTGCTTATGCCTCTGCCCTTGTAAAAGCTGTCTGTAAGGAAATTTAATTCCTTAAGATGATAGACAGTTAAGTGACACAAAAGGGAAAAAGAAAGAGACTATTACCAATTAAGTGTGTTATCCACTCTAAACACTCAAAGTGTTCGGTAAATAACAAAAAAGAAAGGATGCAGAGGAGAAGAAAGAATTGTGAGATGATTCAACAAACCAATATGCTCAAAGCTATTTTAGCACAAAGTGGACGGGCAGTTGAGATCCAGGAAGCTCTAGATGAAGACGTAGGATTGTACAGTCAGAAGCAGAGAATAAAAAAGCAAAGAGGTAGGGAAAGACTGTGGAAACAAGCTGGCAGAAAGACTAGCATACTTCAGAAACTGCAAAATCACGGAATGCCTCACAGATAAACCAAGATCATTCTGTCTGCCTCCACACTAGCCAGGGACAAGTCAGCTTCTCTCCAAAAGCTGTTTCACCATTTTATCTTCCCCACCAGGATTTTCAGCTCCAGCACAGCACAGCTGCAACTGACACAGCTTCCCTTTCAGAGCTGGCTTGCAGCACGCAGCTTAAATGCAATCAGAAAACTCTTACTCATCTTAGAAATCAAATGATAGGTACACTTTTGAATACCTCTGGCAAAGACTTTTAACATTCAGAGGATATTAAGCAGGAAATATTGCCTGTGTCACCCAATGGATAAAGCTGAAGAAAATATGGACTGAAAAATCTTGTCTTCATCAGACTTATATGTCTTTATTAGACACGCAGAGTGAAGCCAATTATTTCACTGTCTCACCATTTTTATTGGAGACTGAAGACTTAAAAAAAAACCAAAGGGAAAACAAAAGCACTATTATCCTTGATATAGTTCCCTCCTCTTCTTGTTTTTTAGTTTAATCATCTTTTGTGTTTTGTGCTGACGCCAGTGCTATACGTACAGCTAGTAAACTTACAGGACTAGGTCCTTTAGACAGCTTGATATCAGCTATTACAAAATACTGAAAATTTAAGTACATTAAATCCTTCTACTGTTCATGTATAGAACTGTTCCCACCAAGGCCATGATCTTTAAATAGCTATTTTCTATCCAAAAGTATTTCAGTTTTATAGATAAAACTTATGCATTTAAGTATTTTGTATTAAAACATATTAAAGATACAAAGTTCTTTTATTCCTAATTTGCTCCTTTAATAAATTTCAACCTTTATGAAAATCAGCCCCTTCTATTATTCAGTTCTACCAGTGCATTGATCCTAACAGAGAAACACTTGCACTTTTAGGAGTCAGTGATCCACACAAAGTTAACCTGAGCAGGGTCAGGCCTCTGCTGTGCTGTCTGTCCAGCACAACTTTGGACTCTGTGATGGTGAAAAATCCTTGGCTGCAGGACAAACTTATTTTTCACAGCTTATTTTACACAAGGAGCCTGAAGGCGCTTGGAACCTGTAATTATACTGCCTGCATGGCCCTGCCTTTATCTAACTGTGCAGCAGGAAGTCCTATGAGAGCACCCTTCAGAAACAGAATTGTTTTCTTGTGAGGATGTTATTCAGGATAGCTCAGATGACTAAAAGGATCAGTTTCTCTCCATGAACAGCACCTGCTCTTCAAACCACTGTGGGAAAATCCATTTAAGCTCCAAATGAAGCTGCATCAAAGTAAGGTGCCCAGCACCCGAAGAGATGAAACACTTTCCATCTGTATTTTTCTTCTCATTCTTTCTTATTAAAGCATTTCTCTTATTTAGCCATTTGTCTTTAGGCCTTCCTTACTGAGATACAGAGAGTCCTGCACCAGCCCTCTTGCTTGCTCACTTTCAGCACCACCACTGCCACCACCTCCTGCCGTGGTGACACTCACCTTGTGGCCCTTCTCTGCAGTTCTAAACCTACACCATTTCACAAGCAGTTTAAAAGTGAAGCAAAGAAATGAGGAATAAAGGCTTCTGTTTTACAGACTTGGCAAAATAGAGGTGGTTTCTCCCAGAAAGTGCCTGTTATAAAGAGGGACATAACCTTAATAGTATCCTCATAACTGAGTTTTTATCTCTGTCATCCAAGGAAGTTTGTGGAAACATTGCAGATTGTAAACTTTTTGTTGTCTCTACTTGTTAGTATTAGGCAACTGTATACAGTCAAAAACTGTGACGATAGTGACAGCTTGATGTCTGGAAATTGTCTTACTGTGGAATGTTACAGCATGTTTTTTGAGACAGTACAAACACACTGAAAAATTATGATTGTCAGTTTTTTTTGTCAGGTCAGAAGACATATTTAGGTGCCCAGAATAATTCACAGAAACAAAAGATGTTAGCATTTTCTCAGGTTATAAACTTTAAAAGTTAGCTTTCATTTAGTGACTAGCATCATCTATTCTTCAACTGACTTGCTAGAAATCTTTAAGAAAAAAATGCCACAAGATTTAAAAGATTTAGCTTAGTGACAACTCATGTTATTTAAAAAACTTCTGCAACAACTTTTTTTGAGTGTATATATATGTATTTAACAGTGAGGAAGTTACAGATCCATGTGCTGTAAGTTTTTAGAAGACTGATAAATCCTATCAGTTTTACATTTACAATAGAAAATTATTCTATTAATTTATTATCAACACACTTCATCCTAATGTTTGTTTCTTATACATTGTCAACACTTTCTGTACAAAACTGTTTGTCTTTGACACCTAGAATATAAATTAGTTGTGAGGATACAAGGACCACAGGCTGATGATGTGTAGTTAGCAATGACAGATGCTGTCTTGGGTGGCCTCAACTGCAGAAGTCGAGGTGATCAAACTTGAGAGTTTTTCAGCAAAAGAAGTTTGAAATTAAACAGGCTTTTCTTCCTTTTTCTTCATTCTCATGCACAATGTTTTTGTGCAGCTTACCTACCATTCTTCCAGACAGGCTTCCAATGCTGCTTATCTTGTTTGTAGATTTGCTAACCATTCTTATTTTTATATTCAGCAAAGTATTCTTCCCATTTGACTTGTGTTTATCTTGTCCTCTATTTACTGAATTTTTTAACTGTTTACTGCACTTTACTCATGTTCATATGCAGCAACATAATTTATTATTTTCCCCCTTCCAAGGCCATGTTGCTAATATTTATGTAAAATACTTATACATTAGCATGCTGATGTCATTGTAATGGACAGTACAAGCCTTAAGCTTCATTGTCAGTTTTATTTATTTGGAACAAATTGAGAATTGTAATTCCAGTTTGTGAAGAGGCAAAAATTCCTGCGAACATGTTCTCCCTTCCTTACATATAAAGTAGGGGACAGGCACAATTAGCCTGTCTTTTTCCTGTTTTATAGCACAGTTGAGTTAATCAATAGCTAAAAAACTCTATTCTGAGCAGTAATCAAGTAACAACTCTTTGCTGACTAGACTGTTATACCCCTAATACTAAGTATAACACTTTGTGCAAATGACTGGGAAGTGTTTTTTCATTCTGTACAAGTTTGAATTTCACTGAAAGGCTGAGCTTAACTTAACTGCAAGCTATGAGAACAAAGATTTGTACCACTGGCACAATATAGCTAATTTGGTATGTTTGTTCTTGTGATTGCAAAAAGGAGATTTGTATTCTAACAAGTCATAAGTTCTTTAAACTGAAAAACCATCTTAGCTTTCTGGGGAGGATGGTGCTTAAATTCTAATCAGAAATAGACACTGGGGTGAGAAGTGTAGTTGTAGAATGAAAAGAGTAAGAAGAACAACTTATCTTCTTTTCAAAGAGGGTCTAAATAGCAAACCTGAGTCGATTTTCCCTATGCATTAGGTCATTGTGAATTAATGATGAAGAAAATCAGAACAGTACTTTTGCTCCCTCCCCTGTTCAGTTAGTAGAGAGAAATTAAATTCTTATCAAATGCATGAGAAGTGAATACACAGGCTTACTAAATGCAATGTTAGATTAATTCACATAATTTGTCAGAATCAAGAGTGAACTTACCCAATAAACTCATTTGTACTGCATCCAAACAGTCATTTCTCCAGAACACCAAACTAAAAGACAAGGAAATTTGTTAAAAGACAAAAATGCTTAAGACTGTACAAGTTCACTCACATATAGATGTGTCCCGGATAATAGTGACACTTCTTTTAAGGCTCTTACTTTGAAATATATTCATAGAAGACCATCTCAGAAAGCAGAGTGCTGCATTTGTCGCAGAAACAAATGAAAATGAACACTGGAGACTCACTTGTTCTGATATTTTTGAACCAGAGGGACAGATAAAACAGAATGACAGAAAGAAAAGAAGAAGCAAAATCTGAAAGTGCCTCTTGGCAGCCAGCTCATTAGATTTCAGGCAGACTCCATGGGAATGTACTGCAGAGGTAGCTCTCCAGGAATGTCCAGGAAGAACAAGCCTCCAAGGACCTGCCATTTCATAACCTAAACAACTAAGAAACTGACCACCAAGTCTGTGAAGGAACCTGAAGCCCAACATAGGACTGGGAAGTCCAAAATATTTAATAATAATATTCTGACACCCACATTTAGCAAGAAAAGTTATTCCTGAACAACAGAACTGATGACAGAGCAAATCCAAAGATGCTAAGTAGGATTTTATAAGCAAGATTTTAATCAAGATCTTTCCTTATTTCAAAATTAGTTTTAGAAATCTCAGTTTAATAGTAACCTACCAAAATCGAATTAAAAAAATTAATAAATCAGGTTCTATTATTTCAATCATAGCTATTGGAAAAACACTGATAAAACACTACAAAGAGTCATTTTGAGATATTTCTAATTTTGCATTATTTTAATGCTCAGTATTCATACAGTAGAGAGACACCATTAACTATCAAAGCTTATGTTAGCCCAATTCTGAAGACAAAGTCTATATTAAAAAAAAAATTAAAAATCCATTTCACTGTTAATCTTTGATTTTATATTGCTGAGAATATCAAAACAGGAAACATTACTGCTGTCAATTCAGTTGTTTGGTACATAGAATTAAATATGTACCTTTCTAGAGATCAGACTAAGATCTTGTCTGAAGCAGCCTTTTTGTGCAGATATTAACTCCTGCACTAAAGAATAAGAATCCATTTTGAAAGGTATTTTTTTCCTTCCTTTATGATTTTTTTTTTCATAGTGTGAGATAACAACTGAGTTTAAGAGAAGAACAGTGGTTCTTTTGCATGTTTTTGTGCTCTGCTATAGACAAGCAAATCTTATTCTTTTGTCCCAGGTAAAATCATCAGTGTATGAAAGGTCTGTATCATGGAATTACCTTCACTTTTGCTCCTGGGTGCACTGTTGTGAAGAGCACTGTTAGTTATAAGGTGTCAGTGAGGCTGCAGCTTGGTATAAATATGTCTTTTCATTACTTGCCATTGAATCATGTAAACCAGGGAGATGAACAGAAGAAGGGAAAAGGTTTTTTACTCAGATAAAACTGAATACATTACTTAAGTAGTGCAATGAAGCATGTATTTTATTTCATTGATCTAGACATTAGAAGCATGATTATTAAGGTGTCTGGCAGGAACCTAAGTTAACAATTTAAATCATTGCTATCTCTACAATGTCAATGGATATAAAAAAACCTGTCTTAAATATTTCCATATTTATTCATAAAAGCTATATACTCAGACAATTTCTAAACCAAAGATGGTGGTGTTATCCTCAGATGGCAACTAAGCACCACCCAGCCATTTGCATTCTTTCCCCTCGTGGTGTGTGGGAAAAAAATCTAAAGGGTAAAACAGTAAACTTGTGGGTTGAGATAAAAACAGTTTAATTGGGAAAGCAAAAGCCATGCAAAGAAGCAAAGCAAAATAAGGAATAAATTCACTACTTCCCATGGGCAGACAGGTGTTCAGACATTCCCAGGAAAGTAGGGCTCTATCATGCAAAAGAGTTACTTTGGAAGATAAAACATACTTCAAATGTCCCCAGCTTCTGCCTTCTCTCCACAGCTTTTATTGGTGAATCAACACACTTTGGTTTGGATTATCCCTTTGGTCAGTTGAAATCAGCTGTCCCAGCTGTGTCCCATCCCAACTGTTTGTGTATTGATGGTATGAGAAGCAGAACAGGCCTTGAATTTGTGTAAACAGTGCTCATTAACAATGAAAACATGCCTGTAGTATCAACACTCTCTTCATCACAAATCCAAGACTCAGTCCCATAGTGTAAAGAAAATTAACTCTACCCCAGCCAAAACCAGAACAGACCTAGAAGAGAAAGCTTACCTAAAGATGTATGGAAAACCAGTGTTGGGAAGAAAAGGGTAAAACTGGAAGATTTAGTGATGACGAGGGAATAGTTTCACTCAATTGACCTTGCAGCTGAGAATGCTAAAAAAATTCCAGTGCGGGAAAATTCCATTTTTATACCTAATGCTGTTCATCCTCTGCCTGCTTTGAGAAGCTGAATTCCTGTGGAGAGAAAACACACTCACAGAGAGGCACACAGCCTTTTTTTAGAGTGAAGCAGGCAGTGATGTCCCCTGCTTCCACCACCACCCCTTTCCCTTCAATAGGATGAACTGAGCCTAACAGAGCCTGTGTCCCTGTGTGTCTCTGCTGCCTGGTGTTGTCAGCAAGGTAATGAAATAAATCTACTCTGCATTTTGGCTGTGGTCTGATGGTTGCCCTTGGTTACCTGCTTGTGTTGATACATACAACAAGATAAATTCTTCCTCTAATTTTAATCAACACTTTAAGGCTAAAATTAAGATCCCATAAAAGACAGTCTTACAAATAATCAAGCACTTACCCTTCCTATTTTACCACTTGGTAGAAGAATCACAGAGGACTGATAGTATTCAGGGTGAAATATCGGCATAATAAGGAAACATCTACACTACTTTTCATCTGTCATTGATTTAAATTTAAACTGTACATAAAGGACATCTATATTTCAAAGGTAAACATATCAAGAACACTACCAAATTCTAAGTGGAAAGAATTTTGCAGTCTTCTTGTTAAGCATACGTGCACATCTTGGTCACTGCTTGTCCCAGTAACAACCACTATTCCATTAGATAAATCCAAACTTGACCAAAAGCTATGATCTCAAAAACTTCCTTGAAGGCAAAGATGCTATCCTTCTCTTAAATTTCAGGGATTTAATTCTTTATTCCATTAGCACCGGTCCATCAGTCTTGTCTGGATTTTGCTCCAGCCAATTAGCTTTCATCGTTAGCCCAAACTGTGATTTGATCAGATGAAACCAACTGTTCAGATTGAACACAAGCACGGTGTTTTGGGCCATAACCATCAATTCTGATCAATGACAATGAACAGAGCCTGTGAGAGCTGTTCAGAAAAGCACCAATCCCTGAGGCTCAGCACTCTGCTATTATTGCCTCTACTTACTTTGACCAAAGAGAAGTCTTCTGGAACTGTGGCTCCAAATTTAAACCTTTTACCCAGTCAAGAAATATTACCATATTCATAATAATTTAAGGACTGAGCTGCAATTCAGGTCACATCAGAAATGGGCTTTGAACTGAGACCATGATGATGAGTGGAATAAAGTGTCAAGACACACATGGTAAAAGGTGTGTTTGCTATAAATTCTCATTGAGCTGAACAAAGACATCACTCCTCATGTCAGGGAACTCTTAGACTTTCTTGTATAGTTCCTTGACTCCAGCAATCAGCCTACTATTTAGTCTTAAAAATGTTGGCTTAACAAGTCCTTATCTTTTACAACAACCTTTGACAAGCTCCCAATCCTCACAGCAAATTTCAGCACAGAGTATAGGTGAAAGCTGCACTCTGCCAAGACAAAGCAAGGGAGGACAGAAATAAAGATGGAAAAGAGAGAAAGAGAAGATCACCAGTCCTTAGATAATGCATTGGTCCTGCTGCATGGATGGTCCAGATTTGTGGTCAACAGATGTGGAGGGAGGAAGGGAGAGAGAAAGGGACTGATCCACCTCCTTTTCTACTTTATCTGGTGCACATCTCTCATGTAAAATAGGTTTTTCACACCATTCACATTACACACTGTTTGTTCATGCACAGAGAGCCCTTTAGAGCCCTCCCAGGAAGTGAGTCAGAGTGGGGATGGAGTTTATGCAGGCACTCTGAGCACAAGCCTCAAGGCAGAAAAGGTAGGAAAAGGTAGGAAAAGGTAGGAAAAGGTAGGAAAAGGTAGGAAAAGGTAGTTGGCTGTGAACAGGGCTGCTCCATCTCCCCAGGACCCTCTCTTCCATAATGCTTTCCTGTCTCAACAGGCAGAAGATTTGAGACAAAACCTGTTTACATACATGTGGCTAATCCTCTACATATGGACTGAGGCATAACTTTATCAGTGATTTATCACTTTTGGGTGATAAAGTCCCGTGGAAATATTTTCATTATTTGAGCAATTCTGTCAACAACACAATGGCAAATGTGGCCCCATAAAATGGACAAACTGATGCAACTGTTGGGCACCTAAGTTCATACTGTGATTGCAAGTGCATGGTCTAAAAGAAAATGGAAATGACAAAGAAAGAAGAGAAACTAGAAAATAAAAAATGCCTGGTAAACAATGGAAAGCATAAATTCACAGAAAGCACAAAAACTTGGTGTGGCTATGCTGCAATTAAGGATAAATGAAATATGGTTGAACTATAGAAATTATAGGAAACTTACAAAAATGCATGACTTTCATATACCTTTACTTTGCTTTTCTGATGGCTTTTTCCTGTTCAGTTAGATTTTTATGGAGCAGTTTCTTGTAATCCCAGTGTGGGGCAGCAAAAGTCAGAAAAATGAATCTAGTCTCTGAATGAAAACTTCAGCAGAAAAGTGTTTTTTAAGTACATACTGCCTACAACATGAGCTTCCAGAGTTTCCTGTGTACCAGCGACATGTTACAGAAGAAGCAATTGAGAATTGTACAAAAAATTTAAGAAACTGAAATATTCACTCTAAAAATGTTTGTTACATTTAAGTCTCTTCTGCCATGGATGTCATTGAAAGATATTTTTTAATCATTATTTAGTTCAACTTTTAGTGAATTAGATTTTATTAATACTTTCTCCCCCATGAAAACTTTTACAGGTATTTGGAATTGTTGTCTCCTTTCTACAACCATTCATTATTAGTAGGAAAAGCATTTTATATATTTATGCAATGAATAAAACAATTATTTTAACTCCTGTGATAGTTTTCCAGAACAGCACTTTTATTCCTTAAGTGATTACAGTAACTTAGATATTGAGTTATTTGAATAGAGTGGGGAAATAGATGGGAATGAAAATAATTGTTTATATAATTTTATCCCACCCATAGAATAAACCACAGTGTGTTTCAGGAGAGAAAAAGAAGAAAATCAGGATAAGGATAATTGCAGAAGCAGACTGGAAAACAGGTGTATTGAATGAAAAATCTGTCTCATTTGTATATCTACTTCAAGTGTTTAAAATTGTCTAAAACTTCTACTAAAGGGACATGTGTCCTGCAACCAAATTTGAGAAAACAGCAGAAATCTACTATAAAAAATAAGCTAGAGCCTATAATCTTTTACAGAAGAGGCAATGTGAAAGACAAGAAAGGAAAAATTATTCCTATTAGGGGGCAGATTTGTTGAAAGAAAATGGAATCTGGAAAAAGTAATTATTGAGAATATGATTGTAAGGAAACTTTTCATTTCCTATCTTAGGTTTGGCAAATATCTTGAACAAGGAAATGTTGAACATATAAAAACAATGAAAGAGGAAATGTCATGTTTGGTACCAAATATATTTGTTTATATACAAAGTTTGTCTCAGATCACTGTAAATTAATGAGTTTTTTGCTCTTTCAAATAATATGTATTCAAACACTCTGAAAAATAATATTCTGATAAGCAGGGATCTATTTGATGTAGCTTGGGGCATTCTACCAGGTCCAGGCCTTGTCTCGAATACTGATACATACCTATAGTGTGTTGATAGTAGCAAAAATGCAAAATTTAGAACAAAATACTCTTGTTTTGGTCTTGTTTCCTTTCCTATGAACTATTTTAATGGACACAAAACAAAGCCATCAGCTCCAGACAAGGTGTTATTCTCCGAATATATTAACAAAATAAATGAACAAAAGCACTTTATTAGCATTTCTGTGAGTAGCATCAAATATACCTGAGTATGAGTCACAGCCATGTTTCTGTATAAAAACCAATATTGTAACAAAATATTTTTAGCATTATTATAACATACAATCTCCAAAATTTCTACATTTTGCACTACAGCTCGTGCAAACCAAGAAAATGCCATAATGGGGTAGTGAAGTTCAATATGCAAATTACTGCAACTGTACAACAAAAGTGAAACTCTAGAATTTGATTATACAAAGATCCTGTACCAAGATACAATGGCTATAAAGTAAAAAACTAATGAGGAGAAATGGATGTAGTCTTTCAAAGAACTGATGAAAAACTGATGATACAAAATATCTTTCTACACACTGAAAAATACTTAAAGGGTATTTAGAGAAATAAATAAAACAAATAAGTCGATCAAAGAGAAATAAATAAATAAAAAGAAACAAAAAATAAAATAAAGCAAAACCAAACATTTCCATAATGATGGAAGTGTGAGAACTTGGTAAACTGATGACAAGAGCTGTAACACTCCCTTTTTAATCTTTAGATATTTTAAAGGGGATGATAACTGCCAAGGGAACATGAGAGATGATGTATACAAATTTATTAAACTCTTGGAAATGAGAATGAAGGCTCTATGTACAAAGGAGCTGCTGTCTTGGTCTCCTCTAAATAATAATTTAATGCTTTCCTAGTTAGGCAGTCTGTATAGTGAATCCCATGTTTTCAGGACTGAGGAAGACCGTGTTTTCTGAGAAAGACTGGAACAGCTGGAAGCAGACTGAGAGAATAAGCCCTGTGCTTTATACCAGTATTGATTCAAATACATACCTACAACCTGTCCTCACAGTGGCCAGGAGGACACAACTGTGATGTTGAGCAAGTGATTGCTGGAATAAGCATGTTCAAGAATAAAACATCATTGCAAGAATTTCACTTTTATGTCAAAGGAATATTAATTAGTTCTTACTTAAACACTTGCCTAAAGGGTATCACAGAGATGAGTTTAATTTTTTTTTTAATGCAAAGAAAATGGGTTGCAATAACTGCTTGAAATAATTGGTGTGAGCCAAATGGATAATCACACTGTTTTGAGGATTGTTTTTTTATTACTATTAATAGGATCAAGAGTTGAAATTTTCAAATTAACCAGTTTGATCAAAGGGTTGAAAAATGAAGTCAATGGCTGAATAGAGATACCTCTATGAATTGGGTAAATACCATTTCAGTATTCATAAATTTGTTCTTATAAAACTGTATTGAATACCTTAACATTGTCTGTTAATCAGTCAGTGTAAATAAAAAAATAAAATAGAAAATACATTTTGTAAAGAGCAGGTCCTAAGAAACATGTATATCTATATTTAAATCAATGAGCTTTATTCTCTGTGATATGAGGTTAAGGCTCCTTTCATCCACAAGGAAAGAGATCAAAGTAAGAGCACTTCAATGGTATGTGGAACTACTTACTGAAAGGGTAGGATGGAGGGGACCCAAACTACACATTTGTTAATTCCATTTGAAAGGCATTATGCATGAAGGACGAAACATTAGTTTATTGTCTTATGACAATTATAATTTCAGTTCCACTTGAAAAAAGCTTCTGTAATGTCTCAATAGTTTTTAATTTGAAAGACTGAATTATATTCACCTGCCTTGTTTTGAAGTGGTGCTCAGAAACAAGGTATGAAATGGACAAAACTGACAATCAGTGGAGGCAACCTTTGAAGAGCTGGTCCCCTACTTTCATTTCTCCTGCTTGCCTCTGGGCAGCAGCAGATGTGAATAACTTATTTCTTTGTCTGGTTCAATAGATCAGCATTGCAGAGTGAGGGCACACAGGAGATCCCGCTTGTATTCACCTGAAGCATCCATGATATTTGAGAGTTTATTCTGCCTGGTTGTAACCTTTTTATGATCAGCAAAAAGCCTGTTTACCTGGTAAGCTTCCAAAAGAAGTTTAAAAATAAGCATGTTTATATATGCATCAAACTAAATCCTGGGACAAAATATGAGGACCCACTTCAAATGTCACTTATAACTTTGCTTGCTGCCTTCAGTGAAACCATTCCTGGTTTGGTCCCATGTGATATTACAGCACTGTGAACTTTAATACATCACTGTGGAAGGTACTCATTCTCTGTGTTAAAATGAATTTCCCTGCAGGCATGCTTAAGGCTCTTTTGTTTAAAGTTTCTCTATTATTCACCTTAACACCTGCAGTGCTATTACCCATACCAAACTTGCTTCTAAATCATCACCAGTAAGTGTATGAAAGAGACTTAAATATTATCTTCCATGTGCTGGCAGTTTTTTCTTTTTAAGAATTTTGCTCTTTCCAAAAAGAGATTTGACAGAATAAAAGATTTTTCAAAATGTTAAAATATGGCAAAACATCTGTGCTGCGCCTCTGTCTTTAGTTCCTTCACTGTAGTGGAAACACTGCAGAACAGAAATTACAGTGTGGGTTTTTGTTTGGTTTGGGGATTTTTTAGGAGTTGGGGTATTTTACAAATTACTTCTTAGAGATCTAATTATTTTTTTAATGACACAATCCTGCTGATTATTTTTGAGAAACTAGAAGTCACTTCCTACGCTTCTAATCATAATGTCATAAACCATCTCAATTTTGACACAAGCATACTGAAAAGTAAATCCTTCAGGAAAATAACACACATGCTTTACAGATTGTCTTGTTGGACTGTGCCAAGTTGTCATATCTGAATAAATAGATTTTTGTATGCAGTTCTCTGGTGAGCATTATGAGTAGTTGTTAACTGACATTTGTCATTCAAATACTAATGAAAACTATAACCATGAGAGGCAGTGGAGATTTAAAACTAATTTAGTATTTGAGCAGCTAAATTGACACCAATCTTCAAGAGACAGAGCAGCAAATTACTCTTACAAGCAGAATAGCCAAAAGTAGACATATATTTTATGCACAGATTTTTCTACATTTCTGTGATTAACACCATGTCCACTAATGAAAACTAAAATTGAAAATTCTGTTCAGTTAAGTATTTGTGTGAGCATACATAAGAGTACATACCCCCTTTTGTGGTAAATGGTGATATTGAGCATACTAAACAGCTGGAAATGTGATACCTTGCAAAGCAAGAAAAATACTACATGCAGTTCCAGGTCCCCAACACAGGAAAGACAACCTGCTGGAGCAAGTGCAGAGGATGACCACTAAGATTGTTAGATGGAATACCTAGGAAAGATTGAGAAAATTCAGGCTGTTCAGCCTGGAAAAAGAGAAGGCTTTGGAGTGACCTAATTGTGGCCTTCCAGTACCTGAAGGGAGTCTATAAGAAAGATGAGAAGGGACTATTGACAAGAGCAGGTAGTGACGGGGGAACGGCTTCAATCTGAATGGGGGCTGGTTCAGTCTAGATATTAGAAAGAAGTTCTTCTCTGTGAGACACTGGTACAGGTTGCCTAGGGCAGCTGTAGATGCCCCATCCCTTGGAGTGTTCCAAGCCAAGCTGGTCTAGTGAAAGGCTATCCCCAACCCCTGCTGCCATGGCATGGGGGTTGCAGTTGGATGATCTTTAAGGACTCTTCCAGCCCAAACCATTCTATGATTCCATGATAATACATGATATAAATTAGTAGAGAAATTATTTCTTTTCTGTTTTAGAGTAAAAGCATTTAAAGAAAAAGTTTATGTATCTTGCAAGTCATTTAGTCATTTAATGTATGATACCTGTGATAAATGTGCTCAATGTGATGAGGACGCTGCTTAAAAACCAGTCAACACCACAAGTAAATTTTAAACCATTTGTTCAGTGAGGCCACATCCTTTAATGTCAACAGTTTGTTTACCTTGATGTTCCTCCCAGTATAGCCAGAAGGTCAAAAAACCACAATGAAGGAGAAAAAAAATCCATTATCTTTTCAGTTTGGCCTTGAGAACATCCGTGATAATCGAGGATGGACCTACCCATTAATAAAATCTTCTGACAGTAAAACACCTATAAAACTGAACTTAGTAGAAAGATTCCTTGATTAATGTGATGTATATACTACAGATTAATCAAGGAAAGGTTTCCAGTATATTAATTCAACTGCCATCTCACATGTATGCTACTTATCATACATTCTAATAGCAACCAAGTCCCTAGATGTCATCAGGAGTTTGACATTTTCTTTAATTGCTTATGAGGTTGATGGAAAATTGATTTTGATGAAGTCACTTCCTAGCACAGAAAAGTACTACTTGTCTGTAAAATATTCTACAACTCCCTTTTCCTTACCGATCAGAAAATAGGTGCATTGTGGATCAGAGCTCTCTACTTCAAGATCTGTGCTCTGTTTGAGTCATTTGATGACTTCCTCTATAGTCTGTAGCTGCTTCACCACAAGGATGCTTTCATGGGAATGTGTCATGGGATTGGTTCCCAGAAAATGAGACAGTCACAGTGACAGCATTAATGTTATTTATGTGCCATTTTACAAATTGAAACAAGCAAGATATGCCTACATTTCATATTAGATTAAGATCTATTTTCCTCATCATGCAAACTCTTTAACAGCTGAAAATATGATTTAGCAATGCATAAAAGCATAAGATTTAAGACCCTGGTTACTTTATTAGGCTGAGGATAGATGTCAGAACACCAGTTTCAACTAAAGTCTCCTGTGCCAGTCAATTGTATCTGATTTGGTGACTTAAGAAAAAATAAAAAATTTGGTAACATAATACATGATATCTCCAATTGTGTGATATCTCATAATACAAGTAATCTCAAATTAGAATTATCATTACCATTTGTTTCTTTAACAGGAAGAAATAGCAGTTGGTTCCTTTTGATTAAGTAATTAGTCTAAGACTCTTTCTTGAGTGTAATAGCAGCACATTTTGCTCTAACCATTTTAATGCTAGATGCAGCTGACTAGTGTTTTTTTTCCCAGCTGTGGAGGACAGGACAACTAAGAAAAAAATTTTGATTGTACAAAAACAAAATAATTTTCATTTCTCTCTCAAAATATAGCATCAGTGGAATATGTCTGGCAACTATCTGAGCGACTTGTTCTGATATAAAGTAAAGCAAATAACCATTTTTATGTGATCTTTTTACTTTAAGTTTCACAGAATGTATATTAAAAGGAATCAGAAAAAGGTCAACACTAAAATGAACCATTGCAAGCTTTCTTAAAATTAAGAATTTCTGCTGACCCAAAGCATTTTGTTAATTTACAGTTCACAAATGTATCTTATTTAATTTTCATTTCATGTGTCACCTCACATCACTGAACAATAAAACCATATAAACTGAAGACTCAGGGGGAAAGGACAGGGCCTTTCATATCCATGAAGCTCAAGGAATATTATTTTGCAAATAAACTGACTTCATCTCAACACAAGGGGGACCAGAGTGAAGCCTTTGCTTTAGGTAAACACCTACCAACAATTTAAAGCATCAATGGGTTGTTCCTTGAGTTCATTTAAAGAGTGTGAATATTTCCCTGAGTTAGTTGAGCTATCATGAAAGGGTGAGGTGACTACATGATTCATCCCAACACAGAGTATAAAAACTGGACAATAAGCAATAAAAAAAAGGAAAAAATGAGCTTGAGCTGTCTTCAACCCGAGTATTTCTTCCTGACAAGGGTGGATGCCCAATATTGTGATGGTCAGCATTTTGTAGAGACTGATAGGGGAGTTACATTGTGATTGAGAAGAAATAGCAATTGCCATATTTCTAAGTGCAACTTATATTTGACATTTGCATTGTATTATCAATATATCTTGAATTGTTCTGTTAAATCAGAAATCCTGTAAGTGATATCTTCAAATACATAAAACTCTACACTGCATATTACAGCCTCCATGCATGGAGGATCTAAAAGAGCTTGGTCAGGAAGTATTGGACTCTGAAAACTCAGGACAGGGATGTTTTTTCCCAGAACCTACAGAAGTTCTCAGGTCTCCAGCCCATCTGTGAGACAAAGGTTAGTAAATTTGCAGCTTGAGCTAGAAACAGTGTGAATCTCAGATCTGCCTTTTACAGTCTGCTTTCTAAAACATAACCTACTAAGAGGCATTAAATCCCTACAGTGAGGTTTATCATCTTTCAATCAAGAACAGACCGATTAAATAAATGAAATTTAGTTCTAGAATGACACAGATCATAACAAAAGGCATTGAAAACAATGTTTTGAACTTCCCTTCCATTGACACACATCAGCCTTTAATTCCAGTCTTGCTGGAAGTACAACAGCTTCCCAGGACTTCCTGACTTGCAACAGAAATCACACAGGGACTCCCATGGCTTTTTATTCACTGTCCCACTATTCCCAAAAGATGGTAGTCTTTGCTTCTTACTACCTCTCCTCTCAGAGCTCTAGAAGATACCTCCCCCTCCTCCAGTGAATCCAAGGACAGACTCTCCACAGATAGTTTCACTCCACCCCAGGCTGAAACCTTTGGAAAAAACTATGGGCAGCTTTTCCCATTTTCCAGCCTTTATCTTTAATTAAACAGTGCACATGATACACAGGTAAAGTACAGCATGCAGTAATACCACTCAATACTTATCTTCTCACTACAAGGCAATATCTTGCACAGCTATGTAGTAATGCAACAGAAGCAAAATCCCCAAAATGTACACCTCAAAAAAATACCCAAACAAAACAAACTAACAAAAAGAAAAGAAAAGGAACAACAACAACAACAACAACCAAAAAAAAAAAAAAAAAAAAAAAAAAAATCAAATATAAAATATAACCTTCAGCACAAAGCCTGCCACAATCCCCACAGTGATTATTTTTCTTCTTCTGCCTATTTTTTCAGCACAGTGATAACTTTTCTTTTCTCCAAAACTTGTTTGCTTTCATATTCCTGAAATTCAGAAGTATCTTGAAGCTTTTCCCCCTTACTCAATTCCTTCTGATTGTCTCTCCAGTTGCAGACTGGAGCAGGGAGCCATGACATCTCCAGCATTCATTCCCAGTGAGAACAAATGTTCAACTCACACTGCTAGGATTGATTTCTATCTACAGAATAATCTAGCACTTGTTTTTGCCCACCAGGGTGGGTGCCCCTCATTAAAATTACCCATCTTTTATCTTCTGTCTTTCCAGCACTATTATCTTTGTATATCATATTCTGCATGGTGCCCAGCAGATTGAATCCTGTTGAGTATTGCTTTGTCAGTTCTGCAGTTCAGATGGACTGTTGATCACACACAGCTTTCAGGGTTGGGGAGTCTTTCTAAAATTAAAATCCTTTGGTTAGATCCCTAGCCTTCTTTGTGTCTATCATCTGAGGACACACAAGGATATTCTCAGTTTCTGTGTCCCTCAAGCACTGTCACTCTTTCTCTAATTCATAAATCTTTGGGATGTCTGACTGATTTTCTGCAGTTTGATTTATGTGTTTTTCCTTCATCTACTAAAAGTTCCTCAAATTCATGGTTTGAATGTATGGAAGATAAAGGATTATTATTTTTTTTTCATTCCTCCCCATGGTTTAGGACATAGATTTATTTTATTGGATGCCTTGTTTATAGCTGTCAGGGATCAGCTTTCCCTTTCTTTTCAGCTTCAAACAGTACTTTAGTATCAAAATGCTTTAGTTGAGGTCCTTCTTTTCCTATGTCTTGCTTATTTATTCAGCAAAACTATTCTTGTAATAAACTACCCATTTTGCTGCTTCCCATATTACAAGGAGGTGTTCAGATTAACCTGGGACTGCCAAATTAAAAAACAAAAACAAAAACAAAACAAAAAAAACCAAAAAAATCCACACACAAAAAACCCCAAAAAACAAAAAAAACTAACTAACAACAAATAAAAAAAAAAAAAAAAAGCAAAAAAAAAAAAAAAAAATCCCACCAAAACAAACAAAAAAAACTTGCGCAAGGATTTTTCTAGCTGGGATTTGAATCTGCCTAATCTTCCTCTCCCACAATGTTGTGAAGCTACCACCAATTGTCTGCTCTTCTTCTGAAATCAGTGGGTGCTGAGAAACTTACTCTACTTGGTTCTTTCCTCCAGAACCCTTGTTATTAATTTTTTTGAATCCTTGACCATCACACCCATGTGCTTTTTATATTTTAATATCTTTACATTTTAAAATTATTTTATTATTTTACTTTTTTATATTATTTTATTATTTTATATTTTTATGTTTTATTTTATATTAATTTATATTATTTTATATTATTTTTATATTTTTAAATTATTTTATATTACTGTCCCACCATTAGTTTTCTGGTGTCTGAAGCTTTTCATTCACTGCAGCATTTCTTTATCATGCCTGCTGTCTTCTTGCCAATCTTGATACTTTCCTGTCTTGAAAGGAAAATGAGAAAAGAACTCTCTTGAATGTCACAGAGTACATCTATTCTATTTCTTTTCTCAGTAAAATAATTCTGCCCTCTCAACTCTAAAACTTCAAGAAAATTGGAAGTGTTTTAGATTTCTTTCAAATAAATATTATGCCTAGACATTTTCCACTGCACAACTCATGGCTTTCAACAGGTATGGAATCCTCCTAATGGTATGGGATTCTCCACCAAGTCACCTGAAATGAGACCTATCACCTTAAAGATTTTTAAGGGTATTTTTAAAAGTATGCTTCAAATTGGGAAGCTGGTAACTTTTACAGACTGATCAAAAGATTCAGAAAAATAATTTATAAAATGAATAGTGAAAAAAATCTGGTTTTGAAACAATTTATATTAATTTGTCTTGTTCTCATAGAAAAGAAAAGGAGGGGAAGGGGAAGGGGAAGGGGAAGGGGAAGGGGAAGGGGAAGGGGAAGGGGAAGGGGAAGGGGAAGGGGAAGGGGAAGGGGAAGGGGAAGGGGAAGGGGAAGGGGAAGGGGAAGGGGAGGAGAGGAGAGGAGAGGAGAGGAGAGGAGAGGAGAGGAGAGGAGAGGAGAGGAGAGGAGAGGAGAGGAGAGGAGAGGAGAGGAGAGGAGAGGAGAGGAGAGGAGAGGAGAGGAGAGGAGAGGAGAGGAGAGGAGAGGAGAGGAGAGGAGAGGAGAGGAGAGGAGAGGAGAGGAGAGGAGAGGAGAGGACTACAGATTTTCAGTTTAGAAAATGTTTGCAAAATTTTCAATTTAGAAGAGGCTTGAAGCCATGCACTTCCAAATTTCCGACAAGCAGTGGTCCAATTATGCACTGCCATTTGGTACTCTTAAGATGAAACAAGAATGTGAGAACAGCCTGGTAACTGACTTAAAGTAACAGAGTAAACATGAACATTGCATGTTCATTGCATGAACACTGATTTATAATTCATGTATTATAAGAAAATGGGCTAGTGCTTGTAAAGCAGTATTCTGTGTGTAGTTTTCAACCCATTAAATATTCTCCTTCCAGAAGTGCATCTTGTGCTTATTTCTTGAAAACAGACATCTGTGTATGACTGCTGTCTCCATGTTACTGATTCTGTTTATATAGCCCGAAATGACTTGCTTTTATCTTCCAAGAACTGGCAAAAAGAAAAGGCATTCAAAAATTTAAGACTGTAGAATATACTTGTCAGCAGCCACAAATTTGATACTGCATATATAAAATCCAAGAAGACAGGTATAATTTTCCTAATGCAAGTGCCATTACTGTCTTTTTCTGAGTGCCTCTATTGCCACAGTATCAATAGAAATGATATTCCAGTGAATCACCTTGCTCAAGTAGAAGGGCTAAAAGAATAATTCAGACAGAACAAACTAAAACAACACAGCACAAAGAAGTCAAGTATCTGTCAGTCACAAGCAGTGTCAGTACCATGATCTAACACTTCTCCCTGTTTTGTTATAAAGCAGCCAAAGAATATGTCAAGCAGTCAAATGCAGAGGTAAAAAAAACAAAAAACACTGTAAGCAAGAGAAGGAAACAGAATCTGAGGAGAGGAAAAAAACCCAACAAAACCAAAACTGAACCACCCCTGAAATAGCATAAATTAATTCACCTCATAGCTATCTACTGCAATCTTACATTAAATTCAAACAAAATTTAGATATCCAGGAAAAAGAAGGAATACCTGCAAGGTGATTGGTTACTGAGAAAATGGTATGAGGAAAAACCCTATCATATTTTTAGGTCCCCTTCTTGCACGTTTCCTGTATACAATCCTTCACCATTCTCTAATATACAACTTTAAACTTATCTGTCCTGTTACAATTTGTCTCAGCATATTTTTAAATAGAATGAAAGATGTGAGCAGTAGCACTGGTCCACTTGGACTCAAAAATATTTTTGACCCTACAGCTGATAAACTTGTAGCTGATAAAGCTGATAAACACATTATAAACAGAAAGTAAGGTGCAAATGCTATCTAGATGCTAATTCTGTTTATATTGAACATTTCAGCAGAGAGTAACTTCAGCACTCATTCTCTCTCTTTAATATGGGTAACATAGTTGTATCCCTCAGAGGAAGGAGGAATTTTGTTTGTCTTCAGGGGAAGTGCCCCAGGAGATCCATCTGAGAGGTTTCTCTCAGAGAAACACGAGCAGTTAACAAATATTTGTTATTAACTTGGTCAGCAAGAAGGTACCCTGCCCCAACTGAGGAAGCACTGGAGAAGACAGGTTATTCAGAATCCTCAGTCTTATCCTGCAATACAAGGCAGACTTTAAAGCCTTGAAACTTTCATTCATAATTAGAAAAAAAAGTGTCTTTTGTCCTGTTCATTTAAATGGATACAGTCACAGTCTATCAGGTATTATCAGTGTAATTGAAATGTGCATATTTATTTTCTAGACTAAATGATGAGAGGCAAAAATTAGTACAATAACCTTCTGCTTTGAGTGTGAAATTTTCTATGCCAAAAGCAAAAACACAAATTAAGAGTGATTGTTTCGGAAAGGTTTTGCACAAATGAAGTCCATAGGTAACAAATAAAGCCTCTACATAAATAATATTTAATAGCAGATTCTATCCCATCCAGTCCAGATCAGTGGATATGTCATTTAAATGGTTGCATCTTTATGGAAAGAAAATATTGTCTATAGCTAAACTGCACCCAGATTCCCACAAAACAAAAATCTGACATGCAAGCATGAAGTTTAGACATGGCTCTAAAGATAAAACATAATTGCCTTAAAGAGAGGGACACTGAGAAGTAAAAACATGTAATGGTATGTAATATAAAATGATTATTTAGTACCTTATATAACACTCCAAATTTAGAAGATTTTTTTTTTTTTAAATCTCATCACTGCAATGTCTATATCAGACTGCAAAAGTGAAGCCAGTTATTAATCAAAACCTTGACATGGCAAACATGAAAAACACTTTTAAACACAGATTGAAAAGTAATATCTGATAAGCTCAAAGTGGCCAGGCCTAAGTCCAGCTGCCTGGCAAAGAAAGAAACAATCAGAGACTGACCACTGACCACTGACACACCTTTAGCATGAAGAATCTGCTGCTGTCAACAACAAATTCTGTTAAGCAACGAGGTTATGGCATGAAAAAGCTGCTCTCACCTGGTAAGGCCAGAAGCCATGCAATTACTTCTGACAGGTACTTCTCAGTAATTGTCACAGACAGGTTTAGGGAAAATAAAAGTTTCCTAATAAGAGAAAGGTCTCTATAAAAGTTCAGTAGGTAGGTGTTGGGCCATTCCCCAGTTCACTTGAAATACCTTCTACTTTAAGATGTTCCAAACATGCTCTGAATCTATTTAAACTGTAAGGATTTTCAAAGAGGCAGGCATCTTGCTGAGGTAAAAGCTTCCTTCCAGAGATGCATCTTTTGTTGCTGGACACTGAGAAATTGTTACCACCTTCTGGTTAGTGGTAGCTGCAGGTGCTAACTCACACATGTGTCACTAATGATGCTTTTTAGTGGTGCTTGAACAGTTCTATTATGGAAATCTCCAAAACCTTGAATTAAACACTCAAATAGTGTGAAAATGGCAAGAGAGAGAAGTGATGGTAGAAAATCTATCATTTCAGCCTCAGCAATGAAAGGAATACATTGATAAATGGAGAAATTTGAGTTTCTCAAAGGAAATTTCTGAAAGACTTAAAATATAACACCATGTTATTCTGGATTTCCAGTGCATAGCTCAAGCCAGTACATTCAGGTACAGAGTAAGCCATAAATGAATAAATGAGAAACTTAAGGGGCAGGGTATAAAAAGAGATTCTGGGAAGACAGCATTATAGCAGCCTCCAAAGTAGAAGAAATGAAAAACAGTTGAATCAAACAGACCTGCAGTTTACCTCACTTGAAGGAGAATGTTGGGGTTTTGTCAACAAATAATAGCAGGCTGAGGTGAAGTATAAGAAAGCAATACTATGGTATGAAGTTTGCACTCATTTTTTGACAACACACAAGCATGAAAAAGAAATTCAGAAGTGGGCACTGATACCAGGGTCATTTAATACAACAGTAGCAGACTGGAGAAATTCTGTAAAAATGAGTTACAAGAGCACAAGCAGTCTGTTATTTGTAATATTTATAGAATCAAGAGGAAGAGTAAAAGCATCTCTGAAGCAAGCAGGGAATGCAGCTTGGAGCACAGCAGTAACATAAGGAACAGTAGAGACAAAAAGGTCAATATGTCAAAAATTCCTTTGTCATTCAAGTTCTGTAGCTTGCTGGCAGTAATATAAAACAGGACCATTCAGAAGGGGAATCAAATCAGCAGGATAGGTAACAGTGAGTGGATGAAGTGAGTGAGGCGAGACACTTATGAAAGCTGAGGTACTGCAGGCTTTGGAAGACTCAAATAGTAAAGAAAGAATTATATCTTAAAGAAAGTTGTCAGCATGCAACATAAGGGGCTGGATGGATCAAATTCTGCAGATACTAGCACAAATTGAATAGGATCAAGCTCTACTTTAAGTAACCAACATTCAGTATGGGCAGGCAAACCCTCTTCTCCATATTCTCTTTGTTTGATCTTGGTTAGCTTCAAACTCAGATGTACAGTGTTCAGACTTGAAAGTGTGAGGAGAGTTGAATTTCTTCTAGCTCAGGTTCAGAAAGCTCTCTGGCTCATGCAGAACAGATGCAGAGCCACAGCTAAGAAACCTATGGACACAAATCTGCAGAAACTTCTCTTGCTGATGAAGCACCTCTGTTCTGATGTGCACTTACTTAACCTCCCTTTAGTCACCTGTAGCACATTGAACTCAGTGGACCATGCCTTAAACAAGCTGCTTTGTTGTTGGCAGAGAATCAGTCACTTCAGAGACCTCACCGACTTACTAAAAATTCAGAAATATCCAACAGCTTGTTGATATCTGTTGATGATACCATAAACATTTGACAATTTACTTCATCTGGAGCCCTATGGAAAGCAAACTTCAGAAAATGTAAGTGTATTTGTTTATACAAGCCAATTGCTAATAGCAGTGTCTGTCAGAAAGCTGAAGACAGACCATCCCAAAACCTATTTTTGGATTTGACAGATAGGGGCAGAATTTTCAGTTAATATCTTGGATCTGTTATTCATCTTGTTTTCTTAAAGCCAATACTGACTGTTCTTGAGACTGTCAACTGAAAATGTTGAGATGGCTTCTTCTTTGCAAGAGTGCTCACTATTCCTTGGTATGAGAAAACAATCATCTTCTGAGCAGCATTAGAAGCTCCTAATTCTGAAAAAAGTATAATAACACGAATTACTAATGATGACAACGGAAAAAAAAAATCCCAAATTATCCAAGTTTTTGTCTTCAAGTGTAGCAATTAACCTACACAGAAAGTATTTTGCCCTATTCTAAATTTGAAGGAAAAGTTCTTCATGATAAAAACAGTCAAGGTGTTCCACAGAAAATGTGACAAAATGACAGCTCAGTGATTTATAGGGTACTTAGTTTATCACTTGATTGACACATTAAACTGTGATTCTGTGGGGAAAAAGCTGCCCAGAATTCTTGAGAAATCATCATAACAAGAATATATTTTTTTTAATATCTAGGAGTTTTAGGACACTTTAAGTCAAACTCCTCAAAACAGGACTTGATGGAGGCTGAAAAATAATGTGTAGCATAAGATTTTATTATTTTGTCTAGCAATAGAGGTAGTCTAGAGAATTGCTGCCACCCTGAAACCAAGAAGTTGAGCTTTCAACTCTAGTTTAACAGCCTGAAAGACTAGAGCACTGAAATTATTCCTTCATCGTGCATTATCAGTTCCAACATTTATGTTCTGGTACATGACCTATGTCTTTTGGGACATTCACCCACAAAGACACTGCTGTCACCAAATCTATGGAGACAAGCAGATTGCTTAGGGATCCTTGGTCCTACAATAACACAAAAAAAAGCATATGATAATAAAAACTTTCTTTTAGCCTAGACTCTGCAGATTGGATCATTTCACACAACTTGTATCAAAGATCCTCTGCAGATCAGGCAGTGCTGCTTAGAACTTATGTGAAATTGCTGTGATGCACAAAACTACTTTTGCTTCTGTTTCATGCTGTTACGACTTCTTGCAGAAAAATATAGACCTATTTTGTGCTCGGAATTTAATTAATTAATTAATTAATTAATTTTTCTAATTTAATTATTTAAACCATTTAAATTGAATTAAGGGAATTAAATTAGAACATAATAAAACATCCTGCATCTAAATCACAAGAATTTCATTCAGTTCCCTGAGATCATGCAGCTCAATAGTTGGGATTTGGCAAGGGGGTAAAATTGATTAATGTGCAATGGTTGTTAACTACTCTATCTGTGCCACAACTGTTTTCATGCTAGGAGAGAAACAATCTTCTATTTATGTATTGCATCCTTCAGCAAGCAAGATGAACAAGCTTGCTGAAGATTTCCCAAAACTTTTTTTTTTCTTTTTCTTTTTTTTTCTTTTTCTAATGGAACAGCAATACTGCAGGAAAAGTAACTGCTTTGAATGAAAGCCAGGTTTATTACATTGATGTGCATACACTTGATAATGCACTTTATAATTCCCTTCATTTTTTGCTTTTACTTCATATAAACTCTGTGCTTTTAAATGTGTAGAGCTAGCACTAGCTTAACATGCTTTGTGCTTTGTAAAGCACATTGATTATTTCATTGTTTTTACAAATATAGTGCAGGTGGCAGGTCATAAATTTAAAGACTATTTTTATATAAAAATAGAGAAGTCACACAACTGTCATGTTCAAGAACAAGACAGCAGCTGGCACAGGTATAATAATATTTCCCAAGCCAATTTATAAGGCATGTGTTTTCAGAGTGTAACATTTCACTTGAGGCATGATCAAAAAGTAATGATGCTTGGGACCACTTATCAGAGGATGAGAACAGTTTCACAAAGGAGGGCCTCCTGTACCTGCTTTCATAGATATCTACCTCAGTTTAACATCCTGTAAATGTTTTTATTAAAATTCCTTCTACAAATATTCTAAGCCTTTTTCAAGTAAAAGGTAAATTTACTTTTGGAAAATATGCTATTGAAGATGTGTGTTGTGTTCCTCTAATGTGGGGTTTTAAAAAATGCTTCCAACTATCTGTTTTCCTTAAAGTAAAAATTATGATGCCAGGTGCTTTGGAGTATTAAAACTTTTGTTTGTCCATTCCTAAACTAGCAAAGGGGACCAGGATATCCAACAAACCCTGAAAACTGAAAATTGAGAAAAAAAAAGTAAGGGCAGATAAAAGTCACTGAGGATGCATAATGTGCTAAAATAATAATGCATCATTATAGTATGTGTATTTTTAAACAAGGATCAGAAATTGTTATGTGATTGACAAGTAATTCCATTCTACTGACATCAAAACTTGCACAAAGTTTTATTTTTTCTAAAATTCATGTTTTGGAGCATTTTAGTTTTTGATTCTATTGTTAAAAATAAGGACATATTGTTAATGGAAATTTTAGCTCTGTCTTTTCCAATCAATTATAATGTTAGCAAAATGCGTAAGTTTCTCACTCACTTGGTACATCTTTCTGGCTAAATTTCAATCAAATTTTAGCTAGTTCTGCTTCTACTTGACTACTTATTTAATTGTATTTTAATTGGATTTTATTAAAATATTACTCTCAGTCACTTTATGTTAACTCAGGTGGTACAGATTTATTTTCATTATGGTAGTATCCCTACAAAAACAATAAAATTAAGAGCAGTGTGAAGTAGACTGTTTGGGCAAGATACCAATAGCATCAGGCCCCCAAATGGCAACTTCAAAAATCTTGCACAGTATTTATGGGGCTAGGAGACAGCTTTAACAGTAAAAATTTTCAGTGTTTCTGTGTAATGAAGATCAGCCATTGTCTATTGATTCTGGCTGGGATGGAGTTATTTTCTTCACTGTAATCCACACAATGTTGGGCTTTAGATATGTGATCAAAACAGTGTTGACACCACACTTGGTGTTTTAGGTATTGCTGAGCCATTCTTGCACAGCATCAAGGTTGCTTGTGTTTCCCCACCAGGCTGGTGGTCAGCAAGATTTTGGGACAGGATACAAGCAAAGTAACCAAAGAGATATGCTCTATCACACAACAGCATACCCAGCAAGAAAACTGAAATGTGTTTTACCAAAGACATCATTATTTGTGGATGAGCTCACCACTTCAGGTGGGGAGTGACTGCTCTAAGCACCATTTGTTTATCTTTCTTTTTCATTCAAACATTAAACTGTTTTCATCTTGACAATGAGTTTTTACTGCTTCTGCCCTTCCCATTCTCTCCCCCAGCCTGCTGAGAGGGCTTGAAGGAGCATTTGGCTGGGGGCTTATTTGTCACCTAGGATCAACTGACCACTTACACAAAAAACTCTTGAATAAATTTAGTTTTTGTGCCATTGTGATGTGAATCTTCTACCACTACAGATCCTTTTATTAATTTAAGTGATTTAAAAGTAATTATTGATTTTTTAAAGTATGACTTGAGACACAATTTTAGCTTTCCTTTAAAAATTATTTAAGAAATACTCACTATAACTGATAGCTGTTATAGATAACTTGCAAGTCACTTGTCTCTTCAGATTCATGCCTGTGTATTTATTGTAATCAAATGATTATTTATAAATATATATAAATCAGGCTAGATTGGATGGGGCCCTGAGCAGCCTGATCTAGTGGAAGGTGTCCTTGCTCATGGTGGGGTTGTTGGAACCAGATGATCTTAAAGGTCTCTTCCAACCCAAACCCTGCTATGATTCTATGATTTATTGAAACAATTAAACAATTTCAGGAAAAGATGCATTACTTCTTCAGAAACCATTAAGAAAGAGACATTTCTCTAGCACACATGAAAGATTCTAAGAATATTTTAAGGTCATACTGTAAATGGAAATTGACTCACATTTTTTAAAAGTAATAGAGTCGTTCATAAAAGTTGAAATAGACTTTTTAGCTCTTGGAATATTCCCTGTGAAACTGGGCAGACTGATGAGAAAGAGGTATTAAAACTCCCTTCTACAGTGAAAGTCAACGAAACCTGTAAGTAGGCGAAACAAACATATGTACTAGTGCATGCACATCTGTCAGATTATACATTTGCAAGCTGCCTAAACAAGTGAAAGAATAACAGCCAGTCATGAAATCAGGTGAAAGTGAGATCATGAGAAATTAGTGATTTGAGCTAGCAGCACACTCACTTCAGCTGAACTTCAGAAGCACTAACACAGGCTCACAGATCTTTTAAACTTGTTTCTTGAAAGGGAGAGTGAAGAATTTGTAGAGAAGTGTAAGAGAGAACTTCTAGATGAGATTAAAGCAAGTAACACCTTAGGAAGATGAATTTTAAATTACAGACTAGTAATTAAATTAAAAACATGTCTCTGTAAAAGAAGTAATGAAATGATGCATTGAGGTGGACACTTGTAGAGTTCCTTCAGGTATTGACCTAATCAGCAAACATGTCTGACTTCTGTTGCTCGTTTCCACCACCTTGCAATAGGCATGATGGCAACAGTGCCAAATAGAAAGAGTAGAAAGATGAAAATAGGGAATTTCGCACATTCTTTTTTTTTTTTCCTACAATATTCTGTAAGTTTTAAAGATGCATTACACCATCCCATGCTGAAGCAATGTCAGTCATGTTTAACTGGATTTTTGACTTACCAGGTTGTACACGTCAGGTGACTTGTTTATAGGTGGCAACTTCCTATGCTTGCCCATCTTGGAATGCTGTTATTAGACAAACTAAATCTCCTTTGTTGCAAATACCTGTTATTGTCATTAGCAATCATTTTGCAGAATGGAAAGACTCACATTATGTGTTAGTTATCTCTGTTCTAAACAGACCAGTTATTAAGTCTTGGTGGGTGGAGAAATCTAAAACATCTCTGTTCCCTCTTCTGTTGCCTGGCTTTTGTGAGACACTGTCCAAGCTGAGAACTCACAGTCCCAGGATATGAAATGTATCACTCTTGAAAATTGCTCTAACCAATGCAAAGTGTGAGAAGGCAGACACCTTGCTGGATTTTTTCTTGTGTTTAACTGGTGAAACGAGAAAAATAAACAAAAACCTGAAGTGTATTTTATTTAACACAGATTTAAAGTTCAAAAGTAACTTGCTAGGGAAAAAAATTAAGTACTTAATTTCAGTTATGTCAAAATATACTTTAGCAGATGCATTCCACATTAAAAATAATTAATTATTAGAATGACCAAAGAATTGAAAAAGTATTCAAGCCAGTTAGAATATTTTGATTTTTTTCCCTTTGTTTTCCTTTGTACATGGTGACAAATGCTGACAAAACAGCATTTTCCAGAAGAAATGTTGCACTGATTTCTTTCAGCCATCTTAACGTGATTGTGACAGATTGCACAATATAAAAAGCAATTCTATCAGCAAAACATACTTTACACATTACACCCACTATTTTCCCCTTTTAAAGCATCTGTCACTGCTTTTAAAGGTCACATATTTCATGTTTCAGTGTGCTGGGAGAAAAAAATCTTTCCTCTTAACTTGAGAGATTAGCAAGGATGCTTTGCCAGCTTTGTTGTGTATTGGATAATTTCATTTATTATCCTTATTGTGACTTAATGCCTGGAATTCATTTTTATGCAAACAAAAACTTCCTTGTATTTTTGTACAATTTTTGTACTGCAATAATGGCAAAAAAACAAAAAAATTAATTAAACAAATGAGGTCTGATGTTTTGCTCCCACCAAATTAAATATCTTCCTCCTCTTTCCTAGTACTACTTTGAAGCAAATATGGCATGAAAAAAGATCAAATCCTGTTTCTAATGTTATGAGAAAAATATCTCTGCCCAATACCAAGCATATTAAAATTCCATCAGTCCTTTTATTATAGGCCAAAAAATACAGGGGTGAGCTGTAGGATATACTTGCTTAGTAGGATATATTGACAGCTACAGGAAAAAAAAAAAATGCTCAGAAGGAGAGATTTAAGAAGGGCACAGGTTTAGAAAAAAAAAATAAATAAAAGAAGGAAAAAAAGTCTGAGCAAATGATGTGAAAAAAGGACAAGGAAAAAATATTGCATGGAAACAACATACGTCATTGCACCTTACCATTATATTCAAAGCTCCTGTTAAGTTCAATGGAGAGACATAGGTGGTTTTAGGGATACTATATACTGCTTATGAATTTAGACAGAGAAATCTTATTCTTATAATCTTCAGTTCTACAGAATTTCAGGTAACAGATCATTGCTGGAAGAAAAGGGAGAGCTTTTCTTGTTAGATACATCTAACATGGTCATGGTTTTCAAGAAAATTGAGCTCAAAAATAAAAGTTAAAGAAATAAGTTTCTTTCTCTGTGTATTTAAGAAGTTAATGGTCATGACAAGTTATGTTTACTGGGAAGACATAAAATAAAGGGTCTAATATTCTCCCAAGGGTGTTAAAAAGGTCAACTTTTTCTTTGTGCTGCTGGTCCAGAATAGAGCAGGTACCATAGCACAGTTTACTTTTTTATGTCAAGTGCTATCAAAGTTATTCACTGTCATTTTTTTCAATAAAGATTTTATGATTGTTTATGCAAGCTTGTCTGAGCTACTGCAACAGTTTTTTTCTTCCCAAAATTCAATAGGAAGAGATAAAGTAAAATTACAAAGAAAGTATTTTAAATGGTGCACATATAAATCAATTTTGTTCTTTAAGAGAGTGATATCTTGAGTTTTCTCAGCTCTAGATGTATTTCCTCATCCATTATCCTCCCATGTAAACTTGTACTCTTTTGATGTTCCCATGGTTAGATCCCCAAGGCTCTTCACTGACAAATCTGAAATGTGAAGATCATGTAAGAACTTCAAAACAGATTAGTACTTTTGATAAGAAGTGAGTTTACATGAATATCCATTTGAAGACTATAAGTTTTAAGGGTCTTGTTTACTTGAACACACTAAAGTCAAACCTTAGTCAGTTTCCAGATGTCCCCCCAGCTGCTCCCACTCTTTTTCCCCAATGGAATACGAGAAGAAAATAAAGGAGAAACTCGTGTGTTGAAGTAGAGACAGGAAAATCTCTTCCCAGTTACCGTCACGGGCAAAACAAGCTTGACTTGAAGAAACTTATTTTAATTCATTGCCAATTAAAACCAGATTTGGACAGTGTGTGCGCGAGGAAGACAAATACAGAAACAATACACTGTTCCTCAACCCCTCTTCTTCCCAAACTCCACTTCATGCCAACATTTCTGACTCCTCTACCTCCTCCCGATGAGCAGTGCAAGGGCTGCGGTCCGTCCATAGCAGCTCCTCTCTGCTGTTTCTTCCTTCTCACACTTTTCCCTGCTCCATCCCGGAAGATTCACGGTTCCCGCACTGGGAGCAGAAGATTTTTGTGAATCGAGGTGATTGGTGCCGATCAGAAACTACAGTTTTAGAAAGCCACGTCTTTTAAAATATGACACTTTTAAATGTTTCATTAGCTTCAACTCTTAAAATTTCATTTAATTTGTCTATTTACCTGCTATTAAAACCTACTCAGTATGTTTACACCTTATTAAAAGCCCAGCATTGGAAAAATGTTCAGGGCATTCTGGAAGTCAACACAAAGCAGTGAGACCAACCAGCTTTCAATGTATATTTTAAAATAATCTGTCTTTCTTACACAGGAGAACCTAGTGTCAGTCTAGGATGCATTACCTCCTTTTTCTCTCTTGGAAAATTCACTGTGATTAGTTACTGACTTTGGCGCACAAGACAGAAAGTTACTTTCATGGGCATTTTATTTTATAAGCACAGAGACGAGAATGTCCTCATCTTGAACTCAGACAATACAAATTCATTGCCTAGAATACAGCAATGCAGTGCATCTTTTATTTCTGGTGTATGCCTTTGGTAGTTTAATTTTTCCTTGTACTTAATTTGGCTGGATGCTTCAAAATGTTTTCTGTTTAGTGTTCTAAGCTGACCATTCTTTTTAATGATGAAAAGATGGAGGGGCAGAATGAACACATAAAATTTGCACTAGGTGTCTAAGGTTTGGGGGTTGATATCGAAATGTTAGGTATGGGACATTTTAGTAGAACTGGAGTTTACCTAGTTAGAGAAAAGGTTTACTCTTTTCCCTTACCTTCCTGTAACATTGTTAAAGTACAATTGGGTGATATGGTTATAAATGTGCTTATTGGCTCTGACAAAAAGTATGGCTTTTCTTCTGAGAGTGAAGCCATAGGGCTCAGAGAAAAATCCTTCCCTTGCAACTACTTTACTGGATATGGGAGTCCAGGGTATTTCCCTGACTCCTTTGGGGATGCAAAAACCCCCATGGCAGACCCCTCTGAGACCCCCAAATGGTGCCCAAGAGCTGCAGGGGCTGGATTTAGCTCCTTGGGAGAATTTGCCAACACTAAGGGAAGAATCGCAAAACATGAAAGTTAGCAGAGTGTAAATTAGAATATTAGAATGTAGAATAAGTAGGTTTTTGGATTGTTTATATTAAGGGCCATGTGGTCAAGATGGAGGAACCTGGGTGTGGTGGGCTCCTTCTTCCTTCTTCTTCATGTCATCCATGTTGGGGAGGCATCCTGGGAACCACAGATTGGATGGGGAAAGAACAGGACATTGTAAAGAGATTGCATGGCATTGGAAAGAGTTTGTAAACATTGCATACGTAGTTTTAGGTATAAAAGATTTGGCACAGCCCGCCCGGGGGCAGTTCTGTGATGGTTGCTTTGCAGAGCAGACCTGTGTCGGGCTGACTGAAACCTTTCAGAAGATAAGATAAATAAATAGCCTTGCAACAACACAAAGTCGTCTCAAGAAGCTTTCTTGCTGGAAACTCCGAGAGAACCCAGACTCCTGACCACCTGAATGTCCTCTCTGAGGAGGTCTCACGCCTAGAGAGACCCTCGGGGTGGGACAACTGGAAAATCTGGAATATATCGAGTATTCTTTTCTTCTGAAGAGAATTTCTTCCCCAGCAAGAACTAGGCAATATTTCCTATTCTAAACAATCAAGACACTAAGAAAATGTGATTATTTTTCCTTCCCCTAGTATCTTCTATAAAACCAGAATTAGTTTAAATGTCATTTATGTAAGCACAGCATTTGCTTATAGCAGATTGCAACTGAATAACTCACAGAGATTGTGCTCAACTGTCTGACATAAGTTTAATATCCAGTTCTACTTGGCTGCTTCCACTACCAAACGAGAGCTAAGTCTACATTTATGTGAATGTAACAAATCGTTATTGCTTTCTTCTTAGCCATCACTAATTTTTACTTATGGGATAGTCAGTTCATGTACTGTCATCATCTCATTATCTTATGTTTATTTTACTGCCCATGACAGAAATTCTTATATTCATTTCTAAAATACTTAAAGGCATTTTACATTCACCATGTAAGACTTCTCTCACATCTTAGTTACAGAGATCTAATAGCATTTTTCTTTCAGCCATGCATAGGTTGAAATCACAAGATATCTTCATCTAGTTTTTAACCTGATCCCCTCATTGAAGCAATGTTTACTTGTCTTTAACAGATGCATTTATCTACCTTTTATCTCTAGGCTGAAACACATATTTATATTTCTGTGTTTCAGGCACTGATTTTGCATCAGTGAGAAGCTGAATTTGTAAGTGATGCTTGTCATAGATGGGGACTAAAATTGGAAGGAAGTGGGGGGAAAACGTGCCCATGGAACCTCCCTGATCCAGTGGAAAATGATTCCAGCAAACCCTGGCACCAATGCTGGAGATACCCTGCTAGGTGCTGCAGACTCCTGTCCAGGCAAAGAAGGGGACATGCATTTTTCAGGGAGGAGCTGGAGCTCCTCAGAGAGTTGCAGGCCAGTGGACATGTCGTCAGTGGAAGGTTTTTTGGAGAAGGAGGACAGAGGGAACTGTAGTGCTGGGGATGTCAGTAGCAGGGATGCGAGTCACCTGCCCACCCACAATGACAGTCACCTGCTGGAAACAATTTCAAAACCATTGCCTGCTGTGAAAATTAGGGAAATTCAGACTGGGGAGAAGAGAGTGTAAGTTTTTTTCTCTAATTTTTGTACTTTGCTTGACACAGGGCACAATAAGCACACTTTCAGTGTTCAAATGGAAATGTTCTATGTGGAAGTGGCAATATAGCAGCTGTGGGCATAAAATGTGAATTGTTCAAAGGCATGTATAAATATTAGTGGAAGTGCAAAGGCTAGATTCTAAGATGCAATTTTACAACTAAAAAAAGGTATTTTCCAATGGCTTTAGAGTGTGCAGAGAGCTCTCAAGAAAACTCCATTTTAGCCTTCTTCTAAGAATTTACAGTCCATATTGAAATACAACTGTTATTGATGGGATTCATTCCCTTAATTTTGGTCAGCTTCAAATTACATTTGCCTAGGTTTGCTTTACATTTATGCTGATCATGCCATCCTTCAAAAGTTGTAGCAAGAGACACAAGTAAGATCCTCTCTGTTAGAAACTTGGAAATACCTTCACTAGTTTTGCTTATGCTATGTATATGGTTTTTTTCCCTAGAGTCAGACCAATAAATGCAGTCAGACAATAGTAGTGTTCTACAGAGACTAGTTTTGTACTCTACTTTTTTTCCATACAAGTAACATATACATGTAGTCAATTTTTTTTTTCTTGTCAAAATCTGCTTTTTTTTTTTTCTCCCTACATGAGGTCAATGGGGTTACTGAATAATTAGTACAGTTCAGTAAAGTGTTAATAATAATAAATCTATTATGAAATAAATAATGCGTTCCGAAATGCCTAATGTGAGGCTGCCTTGACACCATAACAAAAAAACATGCAAAGAAGTATATTGAGTTTGCTTGGCAAGGTTTCAGTAGCAGGGGTGCTGCAGAGGTGGATTCTGAGAGTTGTCAGAAGCTTCTCCTACATCCAATGGAGACAATACCAGTGGGCTCCTAGACAGACCCCTTGCTGTCCAAGGCCAAGCCCATCAGGGATGTGATAGTGTCTCTGGGATAAGGTATTTAAGAAGCAAAAGAAAAAAAAAGTTACATCTCAGAAGCAAATTGTAGCCAGAGAAAAGAGAAGTGAGAATATGTGAGGGGAACGGCTTGCAGACATCAAGGTCAGTCAATAAGGAGGAGGAGGAGGTGCTCCAGGCACTGGAGCAGAGATTCCCCTGCAGCCCCTGGTGCAGACCATGGTGAGGAGCTGTGCCCAGCAGCCCATGGAGGTCCATGATGGAGCAGAAATTCCCCTGCGGACCATGGAGGACTGCACACCAGAGCAGGAAGATGCCTGAAAGAGGCTGTGAATCTGTAGGAAGTCCATGCTGGAGCAGGCTCCTGGCAGGACCAGTGGCCCTGAGGAGAAAGAAGTCTGTGCACGAAAAGTTTTTCTTGGCAGGACTCGAGACCCTGCAAGGTCTCTGACACAGGCTGCTCGTAAATTCCTCAGAAATTTAAAAAAGCAATATGAATAATTCTAGCCAATTCATATGTATTTTGTGTTTTTCTATGTTCTGCCATGCCCTATCAAAAATGCATGCCCTCAGTTTTTGGAACTTCAGCTGAACCAAAGAACATTCAGATAAAAGCCAATTCCTAAGAAAATTCTCTTCTCTTAAATTGTATTTATCAGCCATAGGAAAGAAATATCTTTGTAGTATATATTCTTTTATAGTTCCTGCGTATCCAACAAGCATATATTAAAAATAACATCAATATTGGGTAAAGTATATTTTAACTGGTGCTTTACTGATATTCCCTAAGTCATGGAAATGGGGTAAATAGCCCATGGGGAAGTCAGTGATAGTTTTTTTCTCCCTGTGAAAGCAAGAAACATACTCACAGTACAAACATAATCTTACCAAACAATATATTTTTTTCCTGTATCCTGATACATAATTCAAGTTTCTGGTATAAAATAGGCTATCAGGACATTGTCTGAGAACTTAAAACTTCCTTACAAATTCTTTTGTTTCAAAATAGCCTAAATAAGTGGCTTGGTGGCCACTTATATAGAAGAATTTCATAAAGTGTTTTTTTATGTACAGACTTAACAGCACATTTAGGTGGGAATGGACATTGCTTCAAGAAACCCAGAAATTTATCAGACCCTGTCTTTTTGGAATTAGAAGTAAGATATGTAGAATGCCGAACAGAGAAACAAAAATATAAGTATCGAGGTTTTTAATAACCTAAATGAGAAACTAGGACTTTAACTATCTAGTGGGAATCAGGGCTAAAGGAGGATATAATCATTAATAAATATATTTGTGGAGAAATATCTTGTATTTCAATTTACTTATACAATGATATCATTAGCAAATAAAAAAATAAACTTACAAAATGAAGAGAATTTATAGCTTTACACAGGAGAAGCAAAGGCAATATATGTTAATTTGAAGAAAATTTGCTACTTAAAAATATACAGTCACTAGTATGTAATAGCATAATTCTTATTCTAGGTGTTAGAGGTCAATGATACTTTCCCAAACATTAGTTAATTAAGACATTGTCATGGCATTTAAAGATTCTCATCTAGAAGCAGGTAATACATGTGAAAAGTGCTAATACAGAAACAAGAGCAAACATTCAATTTAGTGGTTTTTTTTAAATTCAGTTTTCGAGCATAATTTGCCTGGAATTTCAGTATAATGGTAATGGGAAACATTTCAAAGCTAACTTGTCTTCATTCCTATGCCAAGCAATCTTCTCCCTCTCTTCTGTTTTGTCTTCCTCTCCTCAATATACTTTGTCTTCCATTTAAAGCAGCCATCTGCTAAAATTAGTGATTATATTACTTAATTATGCAGCTTTTGACTATATTTCTATCATTACACTGTCTTCCATTAAGTGTTATGTTTGTGGCTAATGACATCTTTGTCTTATGTGTTGACAGCTCATTTTGTCAGACTTATTGTGCAATAACTCAGTATCTTACTAATAATGTATCTACTACTAAGATTAATAATTCTTATACAAAGCTGTTCACAGAAACATAGAAAAATGCCACTGTCTGTAATAGCAAATTTGTAGTTACAGACTCATCCTAATTATACTTAGTTTCATTAAACTAGCTGTGAATAAATTACAAATTCAGGATGTATCTGAATTAAAATACAGCATGAAATTGATCTTATATTCTATCATTATATGCTCAGTTTTTGCAAAGGTCATACACCCAACTCTTCCTCTGAAAGCAGTAGCAGGAAAATGCAAATATTTTTATGGGAGCTCTCCTGAAAGTTTTTTCACCTGCAACATAAATAAGTAATTTGTTAAAAATTCCCTTCTTTCACTAAATAAATAATACCTATGTCTCATGTGTCTATACCTTGTACAGATTCAAGAATTTCTATAATTTTTGAATGCACTTAAAATGATGGCACATCTGTGTAGTGAGGTACTAGTGCGGTGTGGGAGTTTTCTTTTCTTTTCTTTTCTTTTCTTTTCTTTTCTTTTCTTTTCTTTTCTTTTCTTTTCTTTTCTTTTCTTTTCTTTTCTTTTCTTTTCTTTTCTTTTCTTTTTTCTTTCCTCTTCTTTTTCCTTTCCTTTCCTTTCCTTTCCTTTCCTTTCCTTTCCTTTCCTTTCCTTTCCTTTCCTTTCCTTTCCTTTCCTTTCCTTTCCTTTCCTTTCCTTTCCTTTCCTTTCCTTTCCTTTCCTTTCCTTTCCTTTCCTTTCCTTTCCTTTCCTTTCCTTTCCTTTCCTTTCCTTTCCTTTCCTTTCCTTTCCTTTCCTTTCCTTTCCTTTCCTTTCCTTTCCTTTCCTTTCCTTTCCTTTCCTTTCCTTTCCTTTCCTTTCCTTTCCTTTCCTTTCCTTTCCTTTCCTTTTCTTTCCTTTTCTTTCCTTTTCTTTTCTTTTTTCTTTTCTTTTCTTTTCTTTTCTTTTCTTTTCTTTTCTTTTCTTTTCTTTTCTTTTCTTTTCTTTTCTTTTCTTTTCTTTTCTTTTTTTTCTTTTCTTTTCTTTTCTTTTCTTTTCTTTTCTTTTCTTTTCTTTCTTTTCTTTTCCTTTTCTTTTCCTTTTCTTTTCCTTTTCTTTTTTTCCCCCTTCCCCTTCCCCTTCCCTTTTCTTCTTTTTTCCTTTTTTAGAAAGCAAGCTTGGAGAAGTGAATTATCCCTGGGCTACAGAATGTCCAAGTCTTAGGTACCAATATCCAAGATGGAAACCTGAATCATGTTAACTTAGAGACAGATGTCTCAGCATGGATTTCACAAGAAGCGAGAGCCAGCTGGTATCTGCACATTCCCTAAGTAATCATTTTTCAGCTGTCTTTAGCTGGTTAATATAGAAGTTCTGGGGATTTATCAGGATGTCATCCCTCACGCCTCACTAGGCAGCATGGGGATGTGTCTTCCATGTGGGATACATGGGATACAGGAGTTGTCTATTATTTTAATTTATTCTAGAGAACCTTGACTCATCTTTCTTCAAATATCACAAGGGAAATATTTCTTTTTTTGTTTTCTTTTTCTTTTTCTTTTTTTTTTTTTTTTAAACAGTGTATTGGTTAGAGACTTGGCCAGGGAGTAGGTGATCTAGGTTTAATTTCCTGCTTGCACAAAGAACTTCAAACACATTCTGTTATTTCCCAGGAAAGACACTTACCTTACAGATGGTTCAGCCCTTCTGAGACTATGTAACGCGCCAGAAGAGAATGAAAAAAAATTAATTAGGCCAGAGAGAGGAAAAAAATGCTTATGGTGCTTAAGAGGGCTGACTTGAGAATGCAAAATGAATCTATGGGATGAATATGAAGACTTGCATGCAACTTTCTACTGTGTGAAGGAACCATAAAATATACAATCAGAAACGAAAAACTTCTTGAGACTTCAGATGGTAAAAATTTTAAGAAATTTTTAAGAATTTAAGAAATTTTGTCTGTGCTATTCTGAACTATCCTATCCATGTGCTCTCCCAGCTGTATAAAGCACAGAGCTTTCACAGGTAATGATGCCCACAGGAAAAAGAGTCATCTCTGACTTTTGCATTATCAGTTACGAATTTACATTTCTGGATGTATGGAAAGATATCCACTTACCATTATGATTCTGAAGAAAATTACCCACTCCAAAGTATTAAAACAACTTACAAAGGATTTATAAAGATGAAAGTAGTAGAATTGAAAGAAAAGCATGCTTAATGTACTTATACTGCCATGAGTTTCAAGTAATTTCTCTTCCCTTTTCTACCCGGATTACAAGCTTATTTTTCAACATGGTCAGAATCTCAGTAATGTTCTAAGCTCCTTCAGGAAAGATTCCTGCATTAGACGAATGTTAGCTTTTACATCCATCTTTTTTCTTGGATTAAATGCCTTTAAATTCCAGTTTTCTACGTAGATTATCGATTCCTGATGTGGCATCAACGCTCTTACTCCCACATTATTACCTACCCTCTTCTCTTTGGATATTAGCATTACTTTGTCAGACCAAATGCTCTCTTCTGCTTGGCTGTTTTTGACAAACTAACAGCTACTGCTGAGAACTGAGAGTTTTTCATACCTGCTCCTTCCAAGTGAAACGGCATGTAAACGTCTGAATGAAGCTCTTCTATGCAATTAATTTTTTTCTTTTTTTCTTTTTTTTTTTTTCCTCAATCTTTAATTTTTTCAATCTTGTTTATACAAATCACAGTATGAAAGGAATACATGCAGGTCATTACTAGCTATAGTAAGTGACTGGAAAGGATATTAAGTGGTTTGGCTGCATATGGTGCTTGGCTTCCAGTATAACTTTTAGGTATACAGCAGCAGTGAATTTGTCTTCTGGAACTGGAAGGGAAAAAAAAAAACATATGGACAGTTTTTCCTGTGTTGCTAATGATTTGAAACTCAACTGTCACTGTGACCAAGACAGCCAGTCTAGACAAAAAAAACAACCACAAAAAAACCCCAAACCAAGAAAACTGAACGAAACCAACCAATCAACCAACCAACCAACCAACCAGCCAACCAAAAAAACCCCCAAACACACAAAAAATCCCAAACAAGCAACCAAACCCTCTAAAATGTAGTTTGCTTTAGTTGTAAAGCCAGCTATGCCCAAGCATTTCAGAAGAAACAGAAGTGCAGGAGAATGGGATATTTTAAAATTAGTAATATATGTTGTGAAGACTTATGATTTCACAGAATACTGAACAATCACAATACTGTCTACAAAAGCAAGGATATTATTAGTGCCTAAAACGTTGTTGTCACCTACATTTTGCTCTTTCCCATCTTTATATGATCTTTCTGTAACTGAAAAATCACAGTACACATGATCTTTTCTTTTGCACATTGGGAAGGGAAAAACTGAGTAACAAGACAGTGCTACTTTTCTCCCTTTGCATTTCTATACAAAAATTATATGACATCCTCATAGACATCTCTAGTTTTCTCATACCTGTTATTTGTTTGTGAAAGACAGTTCAACTTCTTTTTATTTTATGGCAGTGACTTCAGGCAGCTTTGGTTATATTAGCATTGACAAATATAATTTAAAATATTCCTCTAAATATTCTCTGGTGTGCTGCAATTCAAGCAAAACAAACACATGAATCTTATGGGATAGTCACTTTCAAACCTTATAATTTATTTTTAAATACCATCAAGCAAATAAAAACAAAACATGCAAAGTTTTCAAGAGAATGAATACTTTTGGCAAATTTTGAAAGTGCTTTGTTATAAAACTCATATTCACGATGCTAGAGGCAATTTTCATATGTTTTATTTCTATAGCTCTGTAACAGTATTGCTGTGTGATGAATGGTATGACTGGAAAGCAAAAATTGGGGACTCTTCCTACTGTGAGTACCCCAGAGGTTATGCAAAGTAAGAAACCTTGCTACAGACAGTCGATAAAACCAGCCCATGTGCACTCCATCCTATTTACACACAGCAGGTTTTTGTTTTTTTTATTTTCAATGTCTCTAGAAACATTTTGCTTATAAGCAATGAGTATTTTGTAGACTTCTTCCTGAAAACATTATTTGCCCCACAGCAATCACTGATGATTGCTTTGTGGCAGTTGAAGCAAATATGCACCTGAAATCACCAGTTAGAGTTGTTTTTAAGGTACCAAGAGAAAAATAAAGTGTTAACCTTTTATTTCCATGACAGTCAGGCAATGCAATGTAGTTTAGATTTGGTTTTTATCTTCTTGCTTATTTCAATAGATTTCCTCTGAATGTTGAAATCCATCTACAGTTCAGTTTTCATCTAAATAATAATTTTGAAATAATTTAATGTGAAATGGGAATATAAGCATCTTCATAACAAGTTGAAAACCAAACAGTGCTCTCTTACATTTTGATCTCAAGTCTGAAAAGGTGGCATTCAGATCCCAGCCTGAGAAATGCTAACTTTTGAAATGAAGGTGATTGACAGTATTTAGTGTATAGTGGAAATAAGCCCCAGGTTTTAATCAAGGTATTGAAAAGAACAGGTGCTGACCTACATTATAGAAGGAAGATTGAAAAGAAATATGTGTAAGTGAAATGTGACAATTTTTATAAAATACAGCAAGCAAAATGTTAATCATTACAGTGTAACAAGCAAGATGTAGACTTCTTGAGGACAGTGCAGTGACAACTTGATTTTTTGTTATTTGAAATTTTCAGTAATGACCTGGAAGAGCAAATAAGTGACATTTTTAGCTAGTACTTTGTCAAGTGATAGAGATACTGATAAGAGTAGAGGAATATTGGTGAAGATATGTTGTGAACGAGAAAGAAAATAACAAAGAGATCCAACTGGGAAAATTTTCCCCATAGATAAAGGTTAGAAGTAGATGACTCTAGATGACTTCAGAAATAATGCAGTTCAAGGTAGCAATAGACACTTTGTATAGAAGGTTTCACCTATGTGAAAAGAAATTGGAAGTTTTTATTTTTTGTCTTCATGTGCATGAAAACATGGTAATAAGTCTATTTATGTGGCTTTGATATGAATGCACATAGAATATACTCCTTGGTTGTTGATATTTTTCTTTACAAGACAGGTGTTGACAGATAAGCACTTAAATGGAACAGCAGATTATATAGTAAGGAAGGGGCTGGGATCATGGTTGCTTGGCTGAGCAATGCCTAAGGGCAGGAAAGAGCATAAAAACAGATGTGTAGGAAAAATGAAAAAAAAAATTAGGACAGTATTTTATAAAACATGAAAACCAAGAGAAATGGCTATAGAAAGAAAAGCACTGGCTCAATGAGAGACATACATTTTTCTGAGTCTGGAAGAAGTTTAAGAGCAACATATTTTCTTAAGAGTAGTGGTAGATTTATTTGCCTCCAATAAACTCAAAAAGTGTCATTAAAAAACCCCCACACCTGCATTAGAGTTACAGAATACACTTTTTTTCCTTGAATCCCTGATTTTTATGATTTACATCTGTTTCTATAAGTGACTGTACCATATTCTTCACTTACAAATTTAGTTAGTATGATGTATGAATAAGAACTGGTAAATGAAAAGCATAGAACATCTTGAAGAAAAAAAATCATAATTTATTTTAAAACAGAAACCTCTGCTAGTCAGATCCTGATCACCATAATTCAGTGACGGAGATAATCATAATTCGAAAACTTCAGACATTTTCAAAGGGTCAACAAGAATACATTTCTTTAGAACTAAAGGAGCTGTTCACTGTGTTGTTTGGGATATTTCTATAAAGTATTTTAATACTATTCACATTGAAGTTTACTGGGGAACAAAATGGGATTCCATGACTAAAATGAAAATGTAGTGATAAAGCATGTTGAGGCTGATCCTTAAGCCCTAATTATCTTAGGTCCCTAATTTTCTTTTTGTACACTAGAATTGTACAAATTGCATTTCTTGATGCCATTAATACAGCTAAAGTGATACAACTACTTCTGGAATGGAGACAATTTCTTTGGTTCACAGTTTCTTCAAGACTAGTAATTATTTTCCCCTGAAAACAATTACAGTTCTAGGGAAAAAAACATAAGAGTGATTGATGTTCCTGTATCAACATTCTGAAGACATAGGCCATTCAGTGTTGTGCAGGTTTCACCCAAACTACCAGGTCCATTGCATTTCCTGGAAGAACACAGAAAATAGCAATGAACATGTACAGAATGACAGAATACTTCCCTGTGAGTCTGCACACAGAGCAGGCTGTGTGCTTGAATGTACCGCCAATGAGAAAAAGGTTTTATGCATGGTCATAAAGACAGGAAGCTGCATCCATTGGGGCATAGAGATGTGTCATGGCAGAGAAGAGGTGAAAGGTCCCAAAATACAACTTTGGTATATAATGAGGAAATTAAATACCCTTATACAGGGAAGGAGCAGTTTGACTGATTCAGACAGAACTTCTCAGAATGCTTCTTTAACTATGTAAACCCAGTGATCCTCAGCCATAAGTTCCTGTCCCCATTCTGTCCTATCTGTTTTGCATAGCTACAGGAAAAGAAGAAAGGAACTGATCAAGCTGAGAAAACAATCTTCCTTTTTTTACTTGTTCTTTCTGATGACAAGTAAGATAACTTTTTTTCCCCCAGTAAACAGTAAATTAACTGAAAAAAGAAAGTCATGAAGGGCTACAAAAATACACACTTAAAACAAACCTCAGGTCTCAGAAAAACAGAGAATGGATTTTTTTCTTTTTGGGTTTTTTTGTAAGTTTCACTTTAAAATACAGGAGTATGGATGTGTTTAGAGTTGATATCCTTCAAGTAAATCACTTTAAAAGCTTATGTAAAATGGAAAAAATATTTATCAAAGTTAGGAAATGAAGCATTCCATTACAAGGATAACAAAGTATTTTGGTTAATTAAAAAATATTTATTACTTTTCTTCACTGAAGAAAAAAAATCTGAACAAAACCAAAATCACTTCTCAATTTTTCCTTTTTGTGTTTTTTTCCCTCTTAAAATCTTAAGAACTGTGATAAGTGTCTTTCAGTTGGACTGCAATACCTGCACAGAGAACATTCTAAAAATACTGTTCCTTTTAAAGAAGTCAAGAAAAAACACTTAGCATGTAATTCCTTGAAATTTTGCCACTTAAAGAATTATATGATTTAAATTCTTTGCTTGTGCACTTGCTACTAAGAAAATGTTCTTTGAGGAACAAAAATACTTTGAAATATGTAATCATCTTTATATGAATTGTATGTATTTGTCATGGACATAGTGAAGTGTCATGGACACTAGTAAAGTTTATTGAAAGAATTCAATGCATGCTCTTAGGCCTTGGGACTTGGTATGAATACAGGTCTTTCTTGGAAGCCTTGAAACTGTCTGTGAATGCACTTTTCAGAGAGGTTTTGAAGTGTCAAGCCTCTGAAAAGTTCTTTTTACACTGAAGTACTTCTCATGAGTTGTAGAGAAAATACTGAGAGTTCCACAACTTATGTTGTATTTTTGGAAAGAAAAAGGGTTTCTTTGGATTTCAGAAACAAAAAAAATGTGAGGCTGTCAAAAGAGAAATTGAATTAAAACCTTTTTAATTCAGAAGTCAGGAGTGATGAGTGCTTAGTTCCTAGACTGATATTTCTGACTTACGAACATGCTTGGAATGCAAGGAACTGGATGTACTTTAGTTCTTTACTCCCCCAAGACACTCCTAGGTAGCTAAAACAAACTACATGAGAAAAGTTCATTTCCTCCAGAAAATATCTGTTTTTTTCAGATCAAGCCCTTCAGCTCAAATAAATATAGTTTGCATTTATGTATTACCTTTAAAATAAAAAAATTACTAAATTTCCATCTAGAAAATATCTAAACTGGCATTGAGCTGCTATAATTTTCTCAATATATAATTGCAAAATAGCTCTATTATTCTAACAGCCTGAAGAGCCTTATGCTAAAGTTATACTATAGATATATATATATGTATTCATTTTATCTAAAGATCATTTTAATCAATAAATTTTGCAAGACACTGATTGATAGCTAAATATAAACCATCATCTGGGAACTTTGCCAAGATTCATAGTTCACAGCCTGTCATGGTCTCATCTTAAACCTAGGTATTTCTTCTGCAATTTTCAGTTCTGTCAAGTTACACATTCAAGGCAGATTGTGACTGCAACAGTGTCAGTGCTGAAAACATTCCATTATGAGTGCACACCCTAAAAATCCTTATGACTCATGTGAGTAGAAAAAGAGATTTATTAGGATAGTGAATTAACAGTAAGCATTGAAGTTTACTGTAGTTTTCACAGATTTTTGCTTTCTCATGACTGCCTGAAGTAAGCAAGCATGTTATTTGGAAAAGATCAGAAAATAATCCTGTCATAATTTATAGGCAGAAAGTTGAGGACTTTTTTGTCAGTAAAGACAGTGAAGTAGCAAGATGACTGCTTCAGAGGTATCAGAAAAATTTCATACTATCATAATAACTCATGGAATATTTGTTTGTCTCAGCAAGGCTGTAGGTGTCTTCTTTCTTAAAGAGCAACTCATAGCTCTCCACATCTCAATATTTCCTGTTGAGAATGCAATTAAAATTCAGTGGAAATGTCCAGTTTTCATCTCAAAGATTAGTGATGCCTTGAGCCACAGAATAGTTATATATTTGGACAGAAAATCATTATTATACAGCTGAAAGGGAAATACTATTGTTTCTTAACTATTGTCAAGGCATTAATGAAACTGTTGTTTTAAATATAGATAATTGTTTAATACTTGCAACAGCTCATGATAATATCAATGTTGGGAGATACCATTCTGTCTTTTAGTGAAAGTAGTAAAATCTGGACTATTTTATTTCAGTTTTATTCAATTTAATTCTTAGTTCCAAGTTTTAAAATGTACTCTACAAAGGAGCTACCATTTTGTATAGAATATTGCTAAATAATAGTTCTCAATTGTTTTTCCATGTAAGAGAGGAATGTCACAAGATATTTCATCCCCTCAAATTTAAATTTATGTAATTGCATTGGAAGTTCAAATATGCACTGAAAGTATATCTATATATGAAAGAAAGATGATGTTTCCTTTAAAGACTTCAAGTTTTCTCCCACTGTATTCATGGTTTTTCATGTTTCACCTGGAAGGGTACTCACTCAATGTGTGCAATACTAGGCCTAATGTCTTTAAAGACTTTTAAGACAAATATTTAGAACTGTAGAACTTTTATCAGCTTTGGATGAAAGAGAATATATTTTGAAGAGAACAGCACTGAGCTAAAGCAAGTGCAAAATTAGATCAGAGTATTGTCTCTATTGCTTGAGGTTTTCTGAAACAAGCTGAAACAAACTTGGTCCAAAACATTTTATGTCTTGCTTGGTGGTGGTGGTGTTTGCGTGAAATGTGTATAATCTCAAATAGAGTATAATCCATGTTGGAACCAGCAAGGGACAGGGAGCCAGGAGTCCATCGTGGTGCCATCAGCTGGGGTCTGTCCCACCCTGCCCTGCCTGAGCAGGACAGAAAGGTCCACAGGGACAAGATAGGATATAGGCCAAGACAGAAAACTGAGTCAGCAAGTTGAGATTAGATCTGCAAACAGCAACCTAGGTTAACCACTGTGCAGAGATCAGCTGGCAAAGCCAGAGTAATGAGGTCCTCAGTCTGCAGGATGGGGTCTGGATCAGCAAGTTAAGTAGGCACAAAACTGACTGTGATGCACACAGGGAGCCAGGGTGGGAGCTTTAGCTTAAAAACAATTTCTGAAAGAAAGCAGGATAGCTTCACTAAGTGCTCCATCTCCATTAAGAGCAGCTTTATTCAGGATCATTGCCTGTGCCTTTTATGAATTGACTCTAATCTAAATCATCAAGAATGGGGAGATGAGCTCAGATCTCTGACAGAATAAAAATGTTGACCCCAGGTCTTCCAGAGGTCTGAAACTGGAACTATTTTAAAAAGAGGCCTGATCAGTCATCACAGAATTTTGCAGATGTTTAAGGCTTAGCTTCAGGAGCAAGATGGAAGGCGAGATCTTACTGAAGCAGAAATGGCTCTTGCAGTTAAGGAAAAAGTTTCTTATTTGCTGCTTCTGGAGAAAATAAAGACTTTAAATGAATGTCTTTGTATCCTACTTTTTGTGCTGCAGTGAGATAAGAATATGTTAGTGAGGAATTCTCTAATATTGTAACTGTTGTAAGTAGTGGTGTGGGCATTGAGGATTTTCCTCTTTCCCTAGTTTTTTAGTTTGATTTTTTTTTTGTTATTTTGTTTTGAGGTTTTTTGTTTCTTCGTATTATTTTTTGTGGTTTTTTTTTTTTTTTTTTTTTTCTGGTTTTTTTTGTTTCTGTTTTTTTTTTTTGGTTTTTTTTTGGTTTGTTTGTTTTTTTTGGTTTTTTTTTTGTCAAGGAGGTAATGGAATTAAATTCAGGTTTATTCAGGTTTACTGCTTTCATTATAGTGCTGAGGTAATGAGTTTTGAGTGCTGGAAGATTCGTGCTCTTTCATCTTTACAGTTCCTCTTCATTAATGTAAATAAACAGGACTGGAGTTTATTAAGAAATGGTTTATTGTAAGATAATGCTTCAGTCCATATTTGTTTCTTGCCCAAACTGAAGTTAGCCCTGCAAAAAGAGCCCTGCATAAGAAAAGGATAATTCAGAAAAGAACATTATCACTTTCTACTTAGCCTGTGACTAACCTATGCACTAAAACAACTTAGTTGCATGTTTGGACCTTCCTGTTAGGCTACTTTGATTTTTCATTATGCCTAAAATTCCAATCTCAATGAAACTGATTTTATCCTGCCTGAGTGAAAAGCAGAGGAAGCGCTGGTAGAAGGAAAGGCAGCTAGAGGGTATCAGAGGTCCCTTATTAAACCTGGTGACACTAATGTGTACTCTCCCATGAGTGCAATTAAAGATAAAGTGAGATGGTGGCACACTATATACTTTAGCAAAGAATTGGTTGATAGGCAAGAAATCATTTCAGCAAAGTAATGAGAAAACTGTTCCTCTGAGATGTGCTGTGGAACTAACATGCATAATTTTTCCTCTGTCTCAGAAATCCTGCAATACTAATAGACCATAGAGGAAAAGAAAATCATTAAGTCACCAGGAATGAATCCTTGCCTGTTTTGTAACATGATGAACAGAAAATAATCCTCTTTAACTGTGTCATATTTGTTTTATTACACTGATAGTCTTATTAGTATGCTGAACAGTCTTAAATAATGTTATTTCATATTCAATTTATTGTGAAATTGTGAATTCTAGTTTTTTTAGTCCAGTTATAAAATCAAACATAATTATGTTGGAAATAAAAATGAAACAGATACACTATTTTTTTTTTCTGAAGACTTTATGTGTAGGACAACCCAAACTGGGTCATGTTTTTTATGCAGACAAATTATTTATAAAAATAATATTAACAAATCATCCATTATATAGATATTCCTCACTTCCCCCTCCCCTTGCTTCCTTTCTTTAAATGTTTGTTTATAGATATTTTTTATAGAACTGTGTATGCATTTTCCTTTCTTGGTCCAGGGAACTACACATTTTCATTGTAAGCAAAATGTCATGCTGGAAGGAGCATGGCCCTTCTCCACAGACCTGGTCAGCTTTCAGTGAAGCTGAATCCCAGCGAGACAGCAACACACCTAAACTGAGGCTCCAGACAGGAACTGTGCCTCATGTTCAGCATTAGCTATGCACTCATTTGCATACTTCTAATAGATGGTAGCATTAGACACAGCCAAGTAAGGAGCTCTGGCAAGGTGAGTAGAACACTAGGCTGGTGTACGATGTGCAGAGAGCATCACCGTGTGAAGATCTGTTTGGAATTATACACGGAATAAACAAATTCGTTCCAGATATAAGGAAAGCAGAAAATTGGTTATGCTTGATGTTTCAGTGGCATTCAGGTGAGCTTTTCAGAGACTGTATGTGTGTATAAATATTTGTATCCTATTATTTCTGAAAGACAAGAGGATAGTTAGTCCCTTTTGTCCTTATGTTTTGCAAACAGAGAATTAAATGTTTGCACATTTCGTGAGAGGACTTGTTTTCAGAATCCAAATAATCTCAGGGGATTCTTCTCTGTGTAAAAGTTGTCAAAGTTTCTGAAAATAGTGATAGAATTGGAAGAAAAAGGCAGACATTTCACTTAGTGGGTGCTGAGCCTTTTTCCTAATGTTTAAATCCTATCAGTATCACGACCAAAAGCTTCCAGATTTCACAAGACAGCAATATTAGTTGTCAATTCACAGAGAAACTCCCTTTTGAAAATAAGGTTGCTTCCACAAGGAATTGCCATTAGTTCTTGCAATCAGGTGAAAAAAGAACCCCTAATATTTCTGGTCACTGCTTACCATCTTTGTGAAACTCACAAGGAGAATCTCCAAGGTGCAGCCAGGGCTCCAGTATCTCTGTCCCTCAGGGGACCTTCTGTGCTAGAATTGTCATAATGGCCCTGGCTTCAGAAGAGGTTAGTCAAAATATTTTCAAGTAATTTTGCTTTCTCATTCAAAATTTGTAGTTTCATCACTTGCCAGTATTAATGATGTATGAATCAGCAATGATTCTCAGAGAAAGTGAAGGGGAGTAACAAACAGGAAGAAAATCTGAGAGGTCGCAGTAAGGAGAATTATCACTGGACAGCAGCACCTACAACTCACAGGAGTTCTGTAAGAGTTTATTATATTCCCAGATTTTTTGGAATTTGAGCTTCAGGTAAACCTATTTAATAATTACTGCTCTAAAGTGAGAAAAAGAAAACACTTGCACAGAGGTTTGTCCTACAACCTAATTCAGTATTTGCATATAATCTCCCATTCTAACTGGATAGAGGAAGGACTTGAACATCAAAATCCTTCTGACAGGCCAGTGACATAATGTGCAAGTCAGTAGCTCTTTTCTTAAAGTGCACTTGTGCTTTGGAGGGAGGTGTGAAAGGACAGAGAGAAATCTTTTGCATACATGTATCACTACAGAACAAACCTGACTGTTTGAACAAATCTGTCATGAAATAGGAATGTTTAGTCCTTAGGCTCATTTGTCTTTTTTACCCCTATGATTTTGTTATTTTTCTTCTTTCAATGTATGGTATTATTGTTATAACTATTTTTATTATTTACATGTTCTTTCATTATTCCACATTCTGTCTACTCTTTTTTCTTATTCTGCTTTATTCTCAGTTTGCAGCATTTTTCATCATCTGACAGCCTTTCTGTCCTTTTTCTACTTTTCCATTTTCTGTCCTTTCTCCTCCTCTTATATAGGAAGGAAACAACAAAGAAAATGCAAGTAGAAATATACTGGTGCATCCATGCGGGACTTTGTAAAATTAAATGCAACAAGCTTGTGATCTGCAGAAATAAAATCAATCAATTGCAATTAAAATACCAACCAGTTCAATATTGTAAATCAAATATTTATTCAAAATTAATGAGTGATTACAGTGTCTATTCCCCTGCATATGTCTAGCTTCTAAGTGTTACAGAATCCATTCAGTTTCTTTAAATGAAAAATGGATTATATAAATATGGTATTTCATTACTGAGATTCATTCTTTTGTGAAATAGTTTTATTTGTAAACTGCTATTCTAACTACAGCTAGTTAAAAACACTATTAGAATAAAAAATGTCTGAAGCCCAGGAACAAATAGCAATGTACTGCTGGCAGTAGGCTTGGAGGAAAAATCCAGTGTGACTTGCACTACACTGAGATATGTAATTCTTTGGACTATATCAAGGGTCTTTATATGGATGGTATTGTTCCTTGCAATCATTCTAGTCAGAAAGGGAGTGCATTTATCAGCTGGCCAATTGACTGATTTAAAATAAAAATTGAAACAAAATACAATGCAGTACAAAATTCTTCTCCACAGATATGGAGCCAATGTGTCTGTTTCCTTTACATGTTAATGACCTGAGTAATAGCTAAAGCCAGGCTTGGAGGAATAGGGTTTGGGTTTGCTTTGGTTTTTTCCACAGTCTTTCTATCTTTTGCATGGTGATTTTTTAGCTAGATGGGTAACTGAACCAGCTAAATGTTGTTAGTCACAGGAGCCTGAATGCAAGACAGGGGTAAGAACCTATGGGATGTAAGCATCCCTGAGATTTCTTTATGTTTTGTTTTAATGTAAAGATGAACCTTGCATAAAACTCATTTTTAACAGAAGAGGTTAAAAATGTCTGAGAGGGCAGATATTTCTCTCCGACACTTAAATTGCTTCTTCTTATTTTGGACAGAGTATAGCCGTTGTTCATTATTAAAATAAGCACTATTCCACTTATTTCAATATGAAAATGAATCCTTGCTAGATGAAATCTCATGTGCTGTACCTTTTCAGATAATATTCTGCTTCAGTAGGAGTTAAAATTCCCCTTGCACTTTATCAACTCAAGCTGTGATTCTGTGGATGGATGAAAGAATCAGCCAGCAAAGAGGGGAATATTAGCTCAGGTTACACAATTACATTATTTTTTTTAGTAGGTCATAATGAAACAAAATGTTCTATTTGACTCAAAGTATTTTTCTTGTACTTTTTTTTTTTTCACCATGATAAGAAATAAGGTTTCTTGACATTTTGGACTGAGTTAAAGTTTAATCTTACTCACCAATCTTTAAAACAAAATTTCCCCCATCATCCTGGGCCTTGGTTTTTATTTTGTCTGCATCTTAATGTCAAGTGGTTAAAGGGTGGAAGATATCTCCTAACTCTTTTGTCCTTGCCAAAGACCACAGAGGCCTAGATTAAATACTTACTGGAAAAAAAAAAAAAAAAAAAAAAGGAAATGTTTTCATTTGTATTTAGACTGCATTTAAAAGTAATTCCTGATAAGCAGTCTAGTGCTCTCCATAGTATCCTGGTTTCTTATTTAGAATATAAGTTATTAGCTACAGGATGAGGACTGCAGAAAAAAAACTTCTGGAATTTAATGACAGATACAAACTATTGTTTCTTTTCTTTTTTTTTCTGTGCCAAATAAACAAAAAAAGCAAAAACATAACCCTTCTGGAGATGTATAATGATAAAGGCAGCAACCTATGCAGCTGTCTCACTAGATATCTTCAACCAAATTCAATAAAAAATGAGTTATGTGAACTCATGTCTCTGCCTTACCCATTGAGATGCCAAAGTCTGGATGAATGAGTGCATGATCTGAGAGCCCATGTTTTGGGGATAAAAATAGCTCTTTCTGGTAAGTTTGCGGATAGATATCTAGGCAGAACATGAACAAGAACATTAATGAAATAAAATCAAGCTGGACTATAAGAAGCTGGTTTGAGGAAAGGATTTGTTTGCAGTGCAGTTTGCAGCTCCTTTGAAATAATGAAATGAAATGAAATAATGAAATAATGGGGCTACCCTGACTGGCACTAATAAGCGTGGCCAGAGGAATTTCAGATCGAAAAATAAATGAAGCAGAGCAAAGTAGGACAAAGGTGTTGCCAAGTGCCCTCCTTTCAAACACACAAAGATGTGTCAGTGTAAGAATACTCTGTTCAGATCTGCTCTGCAATACCAGGAACACCAGCTGCAGGTTTGATCAGAGATGGTGAAATTTGCCTCACTGAGATATTTGTCTTTATAAAATAATGACTGAGGCAGGTGATTAGCATTAGCTGAAGGTTTCTCAGGCTCTCTTGATTTTTGCCAATTCCTAAATGTTACAAACATTTTCATAATGGAGGATATAACACTGGATGTCTCACAGATGAATTTGTTATGTTTCAAATGCTACTTTTCAAAGACAGAATGGTTGTTACTATAGTGGCAGATATAAAAAGACTGTGGGGTTGGTTTTGTTTTGGGTTAAGGTTTATTCCCTTGTGTGTGTAGCTTTTTTCTGCTTATATCCATTGTTTGACATAAATGGCATATTTACATTGGAAACAAGAAATCTAAGATATGAATCAACTGGGTTTTTCCTAAGAATATTTGGAAATCTTACAGTTTCTGAACTGTTCCAAAGTTGCTGAACATTTATCTGTGAATGTTTGCTTGCAGGAGTCCTCTGCACCAGATGCACTCAATGCTGCCCAGGTTTGGACTGTGCAGCAAAATTCAATGTGCTAACCCTTGGCACTTTATTTGTGGCTACCTTTTACTTTCAAATGCACAGCACTTCAGCTTCAGGGTAAGAAAAGCCATCTTCCTTCATTTCCTGCTGGTAAAAGTTCATGGATTCCAGATAATGAAATAACTTCCCTGTAGTCCTGGATCTTTCCTTGGTTAGTTTCTGCAGCTAAGGGAAGCACAGCAAGGCCCTACCAATCATTTCTGTGCTTGATCTGGTAATTCTCTCTCACAGAGAGGAAGTAACAGGGTTTTCTTGTTAGTGCAAGTGAAATTAGCTGCCAGGAGAAGGCAGAATGAAGAACCCTGTGGACAGCAGTCTCCCTGAGACAGCTCTTCCTCCCTAGTATTCTTTCAAATTGCTTGTGTTATTTTGTAATGGTAAAAAAAACCCCACAGTTGTCAACATGGGGACATAATCACAACTATCCATTTTACACTGAACACCGAGGCAGCAAGTTCTACATGGCTTGTCCCAGACACAAGGGATGTGTACAGCAGAAACTATGAGGATTGCTCATATAAGCTGTTGTGTGGGTCTCCTTACTCCTCTGTGCATAATGGTCTTATAGCCAGGACCACTACAGAGATCTAATTATGCTGGATTTACACAGAAAAAAAATTAATAGCTTGGAAATTCTTAGAGTGTGTTGTTTATGATTGTACATTGTTGCTCACACGTAGGTCTTGTAGAACTAGTACCTCTTATACTCACCTTGCAAAGTGTAAAAATTTATTTTGGGACCATATACAGCCTCCAGAAAAGCAGGACACCTTGTTGTAATTGGGCCTCTACAGAACAAAAAATAATTTATAAGAATGTGGAGCTCATTACAGCTAAACTCTTATATATTGCTGTCTTGTTTCTTTGTTTGTTTTCCTCCTCAGAGGAGAGAAATGTTGAATAGGGAGAAAAAGTGTAGAAGAACATTTTGTTCCTGTAAAATTACTATTAATCTGAAATTATTTTCCATTTACTGTAATTGCTCAGTGATCAGAGGAAGAATGTATTAATTTTTCACTGCATTTGTTTTCATGGAAAATCTGGTGATTACTATTATTAGGATTATGGACTGAGTCATTTTTCCTTGTAACACGCTTTCACAAGTCCAATTGATTGTGTATTACCCAAACAAAGAAGCAGTAGAAGTGTTTTTTTCTGAGCTCAGATAAGAATACAGGGAGATTTATGGGCTTTTCTTTTTCTTGGAGGCTGTTTTGGTATCAAATTTGGTCAGTGTTCCCTTCAGTATGATAGCTATAAGAACTTACTTTTTTTTCCTGCAAAGGAGAAAAGTTTCAAGACTTAGCATTGCCTTCCTTGTGTGTTTTGTGTGTATCTGACAAAGAGATAAAATTGTCACTCTCCATCCTGGCTTCTGCATATTGTCTTGTCTTTCCTTGTCTTTCTTTAATTTAGCTAGAAGGTATGTAGACATTATATTGGTGTTCAGTTTCCTTCATAAAAATTACAAATGGTCTTGTTTCATCTGCATTTCAGCATGGGTTACTAAAACTTGAGAATTTCAGTTTGCACATCTTGATTTTTAAATCCTAATTCCACATGAAAGAAGGATTCCTGTTTTCTAACTCTTTTGTAATAGAGTGGTTTTTTATTTTTCTTTTTCATTGATTTCTTACTTTGAAAACTTTTACAAAGCAAGACTTTCTATGCTAGTAGGTCCTACTGGATAATTTGAATTTCTGAATGCTAGTTTATCATGGCTCTTATGCTGTATCAGCAAAGCATAAATGCAATTTCACAACCAGACCAAACAGTGCTGCAAACAAATATCTCATGCCCTATTCAATGAATATTTCAGTGTTCAATATTGCCTATTGGTTGTATATAGTTAACTAAAAAGTAAAAAATCATCCTAATATTCCAAGGGTATGTAGCCATAAAAGTGACTAAAGAATTGCTAGAATTTAATGCTGTACATAGAACCTACCTGCAGGAAAGCTTTACTTTATGGAGTCATTTAGACATTGACAGCCTAAGATTTAGGATAAGCCATTCTTGAGTTTTGCAGCATTTTCAAAGTAATAAAATTATGCTCATATGTTTCTTGAGTTCCACACAAGTCAGTTAGTCTAGTTTTCTTGCTTCTGGATATCCAAGTTAAAAATGAATATGTATGAACTAGAAACAAGCATTTTAGGTTTTTATTTACAATGTTCAGGGATTTTCTGACACTTAACAGATTAAAATGATTTGTAGCTCTCTACATGTAAAGTGTACTGTGTACTTGAGGTTTTCTATACAAATTTTATTTGTACTGTAATGTAATTACAAGTATAAAAAGGCAGAATTGTTTATATTAATGGTAGAACAGCAGCACTCATTTCTTTCTTAGATTATATTGATGTCTCAGATTTTTAGAAGATACTATATATATGCTCTACAAATTTCTTTATGCAGTTCTTAACATATTTTCTTTTTATGGACATTTTAGGCTAAGGATAAATTCACTTAATAGCTCTGTGTGCCTTCATTTTAAAAATATTGACTATTTGTCTCCTGAATAATTGCTGTATTGGTGATTACTTACAAAAAAACATTTACAGCTCTGCACAGTGAATAGATTGGTACTAAAAAATTATATGCTAAATAATTTATTTTTTATATCTCCCAATCTAGGAGAAATGATCTTGCTTTAATAACAAACCAGAAATACATATAGCAGAGCACTATAAAATCAGTATCAATTTTTCTGTTCTAGAATAAGTCTTTATAAATATACCTACAGTGACATGCTTGCAGCTCAGTAAATTGATCACTCAGGACACTTGCTCTGCCACAAGTGACAATAAAAGATAGCTCCACACGACCATGTGCATTGAACCAATACTTACAACACGAAAAAGAGAAATATTGTTTATGTAAGTTGAAGATGTTATAAATCCTTTTGTAATCATATAAAATCTTTTCTGAGAAACTTGTGTAATAACTTTAATAAAGTGTTTGCTATCTATGAGCTAAACTTCAGAAAAAACCCTTATTGGAGTGCCAGAACTATAGATAGCAATGGATTTACTCTATCTTCTGTGTTTTATGACTTAAAATCTTCTTTATTTGTTTAATTAGCAGGGATGGGAAGCTGTAGTCACATATCTTGGGTGGGGCCCTGAGTGGGTTTGAAGGCAAAGTTTTAAAGTGTGAATGGGAAAATTAGGAAATTTCTTTTTGTTAAGCATATTGACTTGCCAGTTAAGGAAAAATGTAAGCAGGTGGAATTCTGTTCTGAACAGATCAAGAGTATTATGAGAACTGAACCAAGTCACAATGTTGTACACACATCTGGAGAAAACTCTTTTGGATATTTTTGTTATATTGCTTGGAATACTAATAGCAACCCTATATTAGTATTCATTATCATATTATAGCTAGTAAAAATTGAATGACAGCACAACCATTGATGCTGAATGTGCTGAATAAATGCTTTTGGAATTGCTTCACAGGACCTGCTGATGTCTTCTGCTTGCCATTCATTCATCACTGTGGAGCATTCACCAGCTTAGATAAAGGGGGGTCAGGTTCTCATCAAATTACATGAAGTGCTCCTTACAGTAACCAGAGCAAACTGCAGTGTAAGACTCTGAAACAATCTTGCTGTGCATAATACTGTTCCTGGAGTCTTGCTGAACACTTTTATCAATCTTTGGTCAAATAGTGCAGGCAAAGGCTCAGAAAGCAAGAAGCCATAGAGAGGCAGAGGACAGCTCCCACTCTTCAGATCCTGCTTTCAATAGTGGCCATTAGAAGGTTCATATATATATTTCTTTTGAGTAATCTTTCATATTCTAGTGAGTTCTCAGATGCTTTTAGATGTTTAACCTCTGTAGTCAAGAGTCCTATGTGACTTTTATTTCTGTTAGTTGGTCTACTCTGGTTTTGTTCCCATACTGCCAGCTTCTACTACATGATCTGGGACTGAATTCCACATCCTAACTATATACTGATTTCCCCTTGCTTTTGACTGTGTGCCTGTCATGTGTGCTGACTCCTATACCTGTGTTTGGAAAAACAGTGAGCACTCCATTCATATTCAATCTCTTTATTTATAATTTTGTATTCCTACCCAATTTCTCACCCAGTCCTGTATCTTTCAGGCTGAAGAAATCCCATGTATCCAGTTTTTCTTTGTCGGAACTGTCAATAGCTTTTCTCATCATTCTTGACCATTTGTCTTCTGAGAGAAGAGGACTAACAACACACATAATTTTCAAGATTTGACGTATGATGGATCTGCACAGTAGCAAAATGATATTTTTTCTTAATTTTCCTATTTTTTTTTCTTCTGGCTTGTAACGTTGCATATTTTCACCTGTTCTGAACTTAAGTTTTCTTGCCATTTGACTGTACAGCTCAAAGGGCATTATTTTGCCTGATATTACTGAAGCTCTGAGCACATTATTGCATGTAGCAGACCGAGATTGGTTTTTTTTGTTTGTTTGTTTGTTTTCTCATTCAGTGTGTTGCACTGTATCAATACTGAATTTTGGTTTCCTATTTTTATCCACTTAGTACCATGAATGTCATTATTGCAGATCCTTGCAATCAGCTTTTGCCTGCTCTGTTGTGATTGGTGTTATATGCTCACAGCTCTTGCTATTTCCCTGATATTTCCATATCATTTAGAACTTAATATTGAGAACATCTCATGTGATTCCACCAATGTCTTTCCTGTGTCACGGAAAATTATAATTTGTTCTGTGACTTCGATCTTTCAACCTGTGTAATCCCTGTGAAATCTTGTTATTCTTTGGCCATTTTGCTTCTTCAAGAATTATTGATGATAAATCATGTTTAAAACTCCTTGGAGTAGACTGCAGAAAGTGCATTTCCCTTATTTATTTACTAGCTTTTTCAAGGAACTTTGATGTCTTTCATGCTGTCTGCTTCTCAGTGTATGGTATCCATGCACTAAATTCTGTTTCTTATTAGAATTTGTAACAATTTTCAGAGATAATGGTCAGTAGTTCCACAGAAGTCCATGAAAAAGAAGCTTAACAGATGTCATCCTCCAGCCTGTTGATGCTTGAAAAGAATTAAGGAAGAGGATTTTTTGCCAAAGCAGTAGCTCATTGTTTCAGACTCAGATTTTTCTAGAACTGTCAGATGAATGTGCAATAGGCATTTCTTAGTCCCTACTCTTCTATCAACTTTATGATTCTTTATCTTTTATTATATATCATTTATATATCATTTTTTCACTCCTTGTGATATTGTGCATATGCCTATGTTACAAGCTCTCAAAAAAAAAAACTCCACCTGGGTTTCTAATATGTTACACTGAAATAGGGAAAAATTAAACAATTGAAAATAGATGTATCCAAGCAAAAAAAAAATAAAATCACAATCATAATAAATAAATATGAAGATGGAAATAAACAGGCTATGGTTTATGTCCCAGATATAGGCTTATTTAATAAAGAAAAAAAATCCTCTGGCAATTTAGATGCCCCTAAATTGAAACTGGTACCAGTAAAAACCTTCTTAAAACAATGGTAAATAAGCTTTCAAATCCCAGCTATCACATCCACCTCACTCTGAGGGATCAAATGAGGGATCACACCTTCTGTATAACATTCCAGGAAGAATCATTAGATAACTCAGAAGGAAGGGTCTGATATGCTGAAATGATGCTGGCTAAACAAATCCAGTTCATCTCACCTTACTTTCCTTAAAAAGGACAGCTGTTTTCATCTTTACCTCTAGTATACCACCAAACCTTTTCCCCTTGACAATTTCTCAGAAACAGTGAGGGAAGTAAATCAAAAGATATTGTCAAAATGAAGATTAAAATACTTTTTTATTTCAAGAATTAATTATTTTTAGGAACTTTCACTGCACTCTAAGAAGAACCTAGCCTGCTGAGACCTGTAGTAAAATCTGCAAATCTTAACAGTCCATTGTTGAATGGCAACATTGTCTTTGCACCTTTGACATCCTGAGCTCGAGCATTTTGTCAAAGGCCACAGGGTTCCTCACACCCTTATTTTTTCTGGACAGAAGTCCCACTTCATTGCCAAGAAACAAGCATTTAGGGGCTGATTGTCTTCAGTAGCTGCTGCTGGTTTAAATTTGACCCTGTTACCCATTTAGAACAGAAGTTACGGACACAGGAAGAAATATTCTATGAAAGAAATGTCCTTTAAGGAGGTCTAGGTTGGGTATTGTAGGGAGGTTTCTCAGGGAATTCACAATCTAATTAGAGAAAGGAAAGCCAGAATCAAAAGCATAACAAACAGGTGGAGAGGAAGGATGAAAAAAAAACCACAGCAAGAGCATATTTGTTTTACTTCTAGACTTATTGGAATTCTGAAATAAATGACAGCTTATGTGCTGGAGTGAGTGTAAGCAGCTGTTCTGTTAATTTTACTTCTTCCCATGTGTGCTAGTCCTAACAGTATTGCATTGGAAACACAAGAGGTAGAGGCAGGAATGTCAGAGAAAACACTTCTTTTTTACCAGTTCTTTTGTCCCTGTTAAAGAAGAGCCATGAATTGCTTTACTGTTTCCTCCAGTGACAGAAAGAAAGATGGGATCTAAATGCAGAAGTACAATGAAGTATGTGCTATTGCTTAGTTGCATGTTCTTACTGTCCAATGTTTATAAATTACAGGATTAAGGAAACTTCAGTACTTTACAAGAGGTTTTTTTCCTCTTTAATTGTGATTTTTGGAGACATGTAAGTTTCTGTATCATGATAGGAATCTGGGATGTCTCATCCATGCTTCTTCAATGTTAGTGAGGTGAGACACTCAGGCCTGTACTTAGACCAGGAAAATTTTGAGAACCTTGAAAATGATAAAAAGTCATCTTAGCTTGCGTTAGAAACCTCCATTGAAATTAGCTTGTTCTGGTAAAGCAACTTCACTTTTAAAGTTCTTTATTTTCTGAAAGAAAATACTTGCAGGGAAAATACTGAACTATTTTATTTAAGTATTATATTAAGTATTTTGTTTAAGTATGGTATTATTATTGTATTTGTATTAAGTATCTGTAAAAGTATTTAAGCACATTTTCTATATGATATATTTGCTAAGTGAAATCTCTCAATAATGTGCAACATTAGAATAGATTAAACTAGACTAGACTAGGCTAGGCTTGATTAGACTAGAAACAATTGTTGAGTTGGAAGGAACCTACAAGGATCCTCTAATCCAACTGCCTAAACTCTTCAGGACTGACTAAAAGTCTAGGAAGCTCTTTCTACGGCTTGATCATCCTCTTGGTAAAGAAATGCTTCTTAATGTCAATTGTGGACTTTCCCTTATGCAATTTTGAACAATTCCCACACGTCCTGTCACTGGATACCTGGGAGAAGAAGTCAGCACCTCTCTCCCAACTTATCTTTCTCAGAAAGCTGTAGAGAGCAATGAAGTTGCCACTTAGCCTCTTTCTTTACAAATAGTCCAGCATGAAGTGTTCAGACGTTCCTCAGAGGACATTTGTTTCAGCTCTTTCACCAGGTCCATTTTCTTCCTCTGGATGCATTCAAGTGCTTGAACAGCTTTTTTTAAATTCTAAGGACCCAGAGCTGCACACAGTATTCAGAATGAGGCCACATCCACACTAAATATGTCAGCTTTAAAAACTGTAGTTTTTAAAACCTGATGCAATACTGGAGATGCTTCAGCTGGTGCCAGAAGCTCTGGCTCAAGTATGAAAGTGGAGCTGCTCCTAATCTGTTACCCAGATGTTGCCCTGACCTTTACCTGCTTGAAGGTGTTTATGAGTACCTGCACACCTTCCAGCTCACTAAAAAGAGCTGAGAATCTCTATGCCATCATGATATATTGCATCTTTCTTAACTTCCAAAAACAGCCCTTATTTCTATATAGAACCTGGCACTGAGGAAATTTTCAGGGAAGAGACCAACATACTGCAATTAATACAACTGTTCCTGCTACTTACCCACTGTGTGCCCATTATAGACTTGGTTAATCCCTCTCAGCTGCATAATTTCCCATATAAAGTGCATAAAATTGACTGCCCCACACAGTTAGTGGCTCAGAATGTCTTTGAGATAATCTGATGAAAGGTGAAACTGAAGAAGAAAGGATTGGCTTTATTAGCAGTAATGTTGCAATTAGTTCATTATCCTTCTTAAAAAAGAGCTTTAAATTGCTCTTGTCGTAGGAGTTGCACTTCCACAGAGATACAAGTGAAGTGCAGCTATTCTAGTCTGCATTACACCAAAGGAACAGAGGAAACAAAATAAGTAGGAACTGGTTGTCATTTTGGAAAATGCTCATTTTCTCAAACATCAGGTGATTACTAAAAATGTCACCTACTATAAATATTTTTTTCTATTTTTTTTTAGAAGTTATTTAGTAAAAATTGTCTTCTGCAGCTCTTTATTCTGAACTAATTGTTTCAATGAAGGCTAATCATGAACTGAATTTTCATGTTAAGGTTATGCTATACTTTTATTTTATACATATTTTGTGTATTTTTTTTAAGATAGACATTATAACATTATGCATATTTTTTTCAAGCACCAGGTCAGACAGAATACATAATGACTTAAATATTTTTCTTTATACTGCATCTTGGTAAAATTTCAACATGATGCAGATTATCATCCTATCTTCAATTAATGATAGGATTCTGTGAGAAGAGCTACTGTGCTACCAAAGTTCTTTGTAAATATTTCTGGTAGCTGTTAATCTCACTGGCAAAGATGAAGAAAAAAAAAAATCCACAAACAAAACCTGTGTATCTCCTGGGGCACTTCAACCTGATCTTCTACTGCAGCCTTCTGCTCAAACAGTATCATTGCATGAAAATATGTTGCAGGCTTTTATACTTTGCTGGATTTTAATATAAGAGTTAAATTTCTTTTTTTATTTGATTGTCGATATTTAAAGAAAATTCAAAGATCAATATATTTTTTAACCTGGTTCAGCTGATAAGAAGCATACAGGGAACTATGAAGTAAATGAAATTTTCTGTGAGGAGTTATATAGAGTGGATTATTCAAAATAAAAATTGAAATTTCAAAAAAAGAAAAAAGTCTTGAATTACTGGGAAATACCTCTAATGCTCTGTGATGAAAGATCTTTCTTCAAGGTGCCTGATGATATTTGCTTTCTCTTTTAGCCACACAGCATTAGCCTTCTATCTCCATCCTTGATGCTGATTGTAGTTCCTTTCTCTTTTTTGGAAATCATCATCAATTACAGCCCAGGTAGGCATATGCAATCCTTTTTCAGTATACTGGTAAGCAATTTACAATGCAATAGTAACACAACTCAGAGTGAACATCACACTGAATCCTTCCAGCCCTTCTGGGTAGTTAGTGGGTGGCTGAGGTTCATACTTTTTCAAGGCAATTAATTTAGGTATTAAAGGTCAAAAGATTCTTAGTCTATATCGATATTTATTTGCAACTCTACAAAAAGGTTTCCACAACTTTTTGATTGTAGAATTGTGATGAAAGAGGGAAAGTTTGTACCATTGAAGGAGATTGTTGGTTAAAAGTCAAACATGTATCAGTAATATAGACAGGCCATAGGAGAAGCTGCTAATCAGCTTATTCTAAATATCTCATCCACTTCCTCCTTCCCAGTAGTCTTGGGCTATGACTCATTGATTGTTTCTCCCCTGGGTCCTTGCCAGCCTTGCTCTCCAACCTGTGATGAATTGTCAGGGACTGATTGCCAGCTGGCATCAAGACCATGTCCAGATGATGTCATAAAAAACTATTATAATGTGCTAGGTTTGAAAAATCAGACATCTCAATAGTGACTGATGAGAGCCCATCACCCTTCCTGGCTGAAGTGCCCTTTGTCAAACCTCCTATTTCATTAGTGGCCAAAGCACATTTATATGTATGTGGAACAATCTGTTGCTGCAATATATGTAATCAGCTGTTCAATGAACTCTGTAAAGAAAATAAATTTTGCAGTAGTTAAGTCACAAAATAGAAATTTGCATTCTGTGATTTTGTCAAACCAGCATGATGAATACAGCCACTCTGTCACTTTCAGTCTATGAAACTGATTAACATATTGTACTATACACAATGCAAAAACAGAAAGATTTTTCCCCTTCTGACATGATAGATATTAATGAAGGTCATTCTGACGGTATTATATGAGTCTGACAAGGAGTATCTAAAAAAAGCTTTCTTTTATTGATTATACAAACTATAAATACTATATATCCTCTGGCTAGCAGCTTATATAATACTGTATCTAAATGCAATATGTTTAACCATTTCTCAAATACTTTCTTTCTGCTCTGTCTTTAAAATACCAGTTTATTCAGAGTTGAAGGTATGATTTTGAATTAATCATAGGAAGCTTTTGCTTAAGCAGCTTCTCTAGCTTGTTATGTCATGACACCAACATAAATACTTGGAGTGAATCAAAGGTTCAGCAAAGAATTTTACTGAAAATTTAAAAAAATAAAATAAAGTCCTTATTGGAATTCAAACAGACAAATAAAACATTTAACTTTCTTGGAAGCTGGTTTCAGGATTGGAGAAGCCATATGTAGCTATAAACAAGTCGTGTGAAGGATATCAGAAGCATCATATCACACACATACTTGTAGACATTTATGCTAAAGGAGACCCAGAGTTTCTTCTAGTTTTCCAGTTTTTTCTTCAGCATCCAAAGCTGAAGCCATATTTCAGTGCCTAGATCTTAGAACAGCATCACTGTGTAATTACTAAAAATCCAAAAGACATTTTTTTCTTTATTTTTCAGTGCTAACACATCAATGAAGCAGTCATGACTGAAATAATTTCAGACAGTAGAATCATTAAATAATGTATTTAGGGTATGGCTAATATGTAAAATTTAAAAATAGCCCTATATTTTTATATATTTCATTAAACTTAGTTGTAAAAATGTGAAATACTGAAAACATGAAAATATAAAAGGGATTTTCTAGAATAAGATCAGCTGCATCAGTATTGGGGAGAGACATACTTCCATTCTAAAATAAATGACTTACACAGGAAACCTCAAAATGCTCCTCTGATTTGGTGTAGGTAAACCTCAGCATTAGGATTATGCTTTCCAGTGGAAATGCAAAAGCACATACTGTAACTCTGAGTAACTGATAAATTTTCTTATTATAAATAACATGATCAAGAAAGTTTTATTTTAATTAACTTGAGATTCAGAAGGATTTGAGGATTTTCAGCATTAGATTACCTCCGTGTTCCTGTAGAAATGGGATATTTTATCATGCTCATTCTGTAAAAAGGAATATGATTTAATCCCTCTAGAATTTTCTTCTTTGATTATCATGAGTATTAGCATGTTCTTTAGAATTATGTGACATCATTTCACGTTCAGAAACATGTTGAAAGTTGGTAAGAAAATGAAGGCACTTCACTACTTATATGGATGGTTATACAGCAAGAATTACATATTAATCACACTAATCTGTTTCACAGCAGCACCTGGAAGCCCTTTCTGAAATTAGTGCCTTACTGTGTTCACTGACAAAAGATGATTCTACCCATTAGCAGCCTGCAGTCTCAACATAGAAGACTGAAAAAGACTAGGAGAAATCAAAGATTAATTTACCAGATTTCACAGATGGAAAACTATAGCATGGAGGTTTAGGTCTGACAGGTTTGGTTTATCTGGATAGTTTTTTTCTGAGAAAGTTTAACCAGTATAATTTAAGGTATAAAATTAAACTGAGATGGGCTAACCAATAATCAGTAGGAAATATTTGTAAACATTCATAATAAAATAACTTGATTTTTTCAGCTTAGCAGAAATCATTTGGGAACAGATTTACCTAAACCCAAATGAATCACTCTTATTCATAAAGCCTAAGGTCCACATGAGCTTTTGCATTCAATTAAAATCCATTTTAATAATGCAATTCCCATGAATGTGTGCCTCAACCTGTAAGTATGCTCATAAATAATCTGAAGCAACAAATGTGACTTTGACGTGGGAAGGACTGTTGTTTGGCTTATTGTGTTGGTCAGGAAGACTTATTTTTCTTTATAAATTCCCTCTTCAAAATCAAGATAACTTTTTGAATTCAACCCCAAAACTCTTAATCAGCTGAAACAAAGTGTCAAGGTGTCCAATGCACCACTATTACTTAGCATCACTTTGACAACTTTGCAGGCTCTCATGTGAACCACAAGTTAATATATTTCAACTTTTTATTAACTTTAGGGGGTGATCTCAATAAAATGGATTTCAGAGGAACTACTGGCACAGTCAATGTTCTTGCAACTTCAGGACAAGTAAAGGTGTATTCAGAATCTGGTGTAACGTTGAGCACAAATTATAGCTTCTCTGTAGGGAGGATTGTCAATATTTTAATATAATGATTTTTCTTCAATCCAGGCAGGAAAACAAAAAAAAACCCTCCAAAACCTAGCTGTCCAACTAACAAATTAAAAAAAAAAAACATCATCCACATCATGCTTTTGAAAAATTGAAAATATCCAGTAAATGGTGCACATTTCTTTGATTTTAAGACATAATAAATTGCGTAATTGTATGTGTTTCTCTCATTAAATAAGGAATCACTATTTCTGTGAGAGGCCCCACACTGCCAGAAGCACTGCAGCAACTCTTCAGACATTACAGCCCCAGAGGCAGTGAGCCACAAAAAGTAAAATAAACCAGCTTTTAAAAAGTAATGAATGCAAAATGGATTTGATGTCAAGCCAAGGCAAAAATGACCAATTTTCTCAACTGGAGTTTGACAAACATCATTAAATCAAGGTCTGCATCAAAAGATTTTAATTGTACATAATCTGTGCTTGCTAGCAGAGAGAAATATTAAGGGGCAAGCTCTAATGCTGCTGAAAGAACATTAATTATCTTGTCAGTAGTATAACATTGAACTTGTATCAGCTATTAATTAGATTTGTAACACTTGATTTGGGGGTTAGTTTGTGTGATATATGACCAAGATTTTGAAATGACTACTGCTTTTATGTGCCTCCAAAACTAGAAGGGCCACTCCTCTGTTTCTCTGGATTATTTTCTGATACTCTCAAGATTCTTGTGATAAGCACCAAATATTATCAATATGTAGGTTGACATGGGCAATAAAAAAAAATAATTTTTTAAAAGTACACACAGTTTTTATTCCCTCGTTTAGAAAGATTTCAAATTTTAGGTCCAGTCCTGCGGGGTTTAACAACAATAGAACTTGATTCCACTAATACTTTCAAATTATGTTGTTGCTGCTTTGGGAAGAACATCTTGAATTTTCTTATAAAGTGTATGTATGTCATCAATAAGTGCACACCAACAAAAATGTAGAGATAATAAAATCTCTTTATTTAAAAAAACTACAAGACAGTTATTTAGTGTAGATCTTGCCATACTATAAAATCATGACATTTACATTTTCATAAGGAGATTGAATATGAGAGAAGTTCTTATTCAGTTCAAAGTACAGTTCAAAGAGATTTTATTAAATCATCACACCAGAATCTGCTCAGACTTTTGTCAGCTAACCCCAGAATGGTTCAAGGTTTTTCCATTACATGCAGTTAAAAATCCAGTCTCTTTCCTGGTATCTGTTGCTTTGCTTATCTCTGCCTGTGGCTGAAGGGTCTTTCCTTGTCTTTCTAGTTTTTGGGGTTGTTTTTTCCTTTTTGTTTGTTTGTTTTTCCCCCCCCCTTCCCCGGATATTTGTTCCCAACTATCTCAAAAGAAGAGGAAAGGGATAAAAAAGGATTATTTAGAAGAAGCAAGGTTTTATTCAGATGTCAGTCTTTTAACCTCCATATTATCTCCTTGTTGCTTTGTCTTCTATCTCAGTCTGCTCATTTTCCAATGCTTTCTTTGTCTTCCCCTTCTCATTTTTGCACTTTGCATTTTAGCCTTCATGATTTTTCTCTTACATGCTCTATACCTCTATGATTTGCCTTTGTATTTAGGGAACCCTTCAACTTCTGTTTCAGAAAGAATTCTAATTATAAAATGTCCCCATAATCTATGTCTGGGTGACTGGTTGTATTGTGGTGAACTTAGAAAAGGTATTCTAAGAAGGGAAGGTTCTGCACTCTCTGATATTTTATAACAATTGTGAAGCAGCAAGTGCTGTTCAGATGTCTGATCTGTGCATTTGTATGTTCAGACAAAATGCATATTGGGTTCAGTAAAAGCTTCAGAGAAGTCTGAGTTGGATGGTATGGAGTAATGATATTAACAGCAATACTTACCAGAACACAAGGAAGTTCTGCAAGTTTTCTCTCTGGTACTAATATGAATAGAGGTTTAGAAAAATATGAGAGAATTTGTGGCCCAGAAAATTTATCAAGACATGGCAAATCTTTCTTAAAAGGCTTTTTCAAAGCTGCTAATGGCTCGGAATCATGCTTGCACAGTAGTAAAAGCCCTAAAAAGCAGTCACTTCTAAGCATTTTGGGGGGGAAAATTGCCTTATATTCCAATGGGATTTTTGGGCTGTGTAATAGTACATGTATGTGGAGAGGGATGGCTTGCTTGTTTATTTGAGCAAGAAAAGAGAGGTAGAGGATAAAGCAACAAATGTGTATCTTCTGGTCAATAATACTTTCTTGACTTTAAGACCACTGTGTGTACAATGCAGCCACCTGGCAGAGCCAGAAGAGTGTGCCAATGCCTTATCTCTCTGCTGAGCTCATCCAGGCTGCTTGATGAACTGCAGTCGACACGAAAGATAACTATTAAGTGTTTCCACCCTTTCATTTCTGCAAATCCCTTGCCAAGGGGCCGTGACAATCTGCAAAGAGAAATTCTCTCTCTCCCCTCCCTTTGTTTTTTTTTTTTTTTCATTAAGTGTAAGACATTTTAATCTCCCAGTGGAAAAAAAACAAAACACAAAAAACAAACAAAAAAAACCCAAACAAACAAACAAACAAAAAAACCCCCAAAAAACCAAACAACAACAACAACAAAAAAAAACCCCCAAAAAAACCAAAACAAAAGTTTGTTTGCTATCTGGACCCAGTATGAACGAAATACTTAACTGATTTTAAAATTTAAGGTTTCTCTGCTGACCAGTCCAGAAAATGATACTTCTGTACTCCATTAAAAATGTGGTGTGAACACAGTTAATTAAGGATGCTGACTATTTCTAAAACGTTCTGCAAATATTTCTTTGCACACATAAAACAGTGCCAGGTGTAGGATGAAAGGCAGCATTGCTGCTTGATCTTGGCAGTGAATAGTAGGATAACGTACACCTCAGTAGTGCATTAGCATTTTCAAAGACTAAGATTTCCATTTCTTTTAACACAAAAGAGAAACTCGAAAACCTGAAAACGTAAAGCAAAGGAAAAGAAAGCATAGAAATGTTAGTTAATTTATTGACTACTTGAAATGTTAAGTAGAGCCAAGTTAAACTTTGACAAACATAAATCATATTTGTCATAGTTGAGTAAATCTTTGCAAACATTTTCCCTCCTTTAAGCTTCAGTTTTAAATTTAAAAAAATGTTTCTAACAGTGATTATCTTTTGATAAATTATGTGGGACATCACTTATAAGTAGATTCTACAGTGGTCTGAATATTTCTACGTGACATATTGCAGCACAGGTGATAGAAAACTGTGTTAGAGCAGAAAGCAACAGTATTGCCCATATTGTCTGTCAAAGCTGTCATCTTTTGTCACTGGTGCTTGCTCTGCACTTTCACAGTGGACCTCTGGTAGCTGCTGTTCATAACACGACTCTAGCTGAAAAGATTGATGCCAACCTTCCTTTAAATAAAATAACTTTCTTTCTGAAAAATGGTCAGAACTTACTTAGGCATGAAAGAGAAAAATATCTACACTCTGTTTCCTGCTCATGATATTGAAAAGTGGGGCATGTTGTGAGAAATTTATATGAATGATCTTTATGTTGTTTATTTGTTCTGACGGGATCTGATATAGAAGTTAGGGTTGTATATCAAGACTTGCAAATACACATATAAGCCTTAATTTACTCTATTAAAAGTCTAAAAGACTTTGAGGACTTTATTAATTTTTTGTGTGAAATAAAGTTGCCTGGAAATAAAATTCAAGTAGAAAATAGAGCAAGTGAGTCAGTAACTCAGATGTTCCATACAATTTTTTTTCTGTTGAGTAAAAAATATGATTGGTAAATTATTTACTTTTAACAACATAAAATAAAGATATTTGCATTAGAGGGAGAGCATTAATTAAGATGGAAGTAATAAGATTATTTTTAAAAGGAAAAGTTAGAATATACATCTGAATATCCAGTAGATGGAGCTTCTTACCTCTGAAATGTTTCATCAGAGTGAATTTGACTTTAAATCAGCAGTTGAGATGCAGTCCAAAACTAAATACAAAAATTACAGCAAAGATTGCATCAAAGCCAGATAAGACTGTGACATGATCAAAAGACTTAAGCTGCTTCTAGAAGAATATTTTACCTGCTGTCTTTTCCTCAGTGGCACACTTAACAATGCAAAAATAAGAGTATTTGATTAGGAATTACTGGAACAACATATATTATTACAGTTTTCTGTCTTTTTTTTTGTTTGATTGTGAAGTTTTTTGAGTTTTGTATTTATTGGTGTGTAATGCCTAGATTTGCACATTCAAGGGTTAAGCAGCAATTCTTATTAATTTCTGCAGATTTTAGTATCAGAGAGCACTAAGTAATATTTTTTCAGATTTCAGAAAGACATAATGAATGATGTGTTGAATATAAGTCAGAGAAATATTTTCAGATACTCTGCATGGAATGAATTAGCCTTAATTTCTGTTGAGGAGATATTAGCGATTAATACAGCTAGACACAATTTTTTTATTACATATTATTATAAATTGAAGCTAATATTTTTGAGGAAAACTTGAGATAAGTTAAGAATAGGCTAATATGTTCATCTTTTTACTGTAGAATGAAATTTGAACTAGCCTTTAGTTTTTGATGAAGGCTAACATTTACCCTGTTATTTACAGCATGTTTGTCCAGAAAGCTTGAACAGTGGCAGAAAGATGACTTCAAAGACAAATAAATGTTTTGGGAAGAATGGACTTTGAAAATCAAGGCAAGGCAGTTGCTACACCTTCATATTTTTATTCTAGAGGCATATTCAATCATTTCCTCTGCAGCAGTTTGGATTCAGTTTCTGATGCTTGAAAAGATACCTAAAGCTCAGCCTGTGTTAACAGAATTCCACCTGAGGTAGACAAAAGGCTGAAGACCTCAGTGTCAAGTGTCTGTAGCAGCCAGACTTAGATACTGGTAGGTATTTGAATTTGGTAGTGGTTGATTAAAAAAAGCAGTAAAAAGTCTTATGGTTTATGTTGCTGCTGTGGGTGACTTTGCATTAATGTTGAACACATATATGTGAAATCTGGTACTTTTGGAATAGCAAGATATATAATTCAAGGTCTAATTGAAATAAATCTTGAGTATCTTAGGATTTCTGCATATATCAGCCAAGGTTCTTTTATTCAAAAGATAGAAGTCACAGGACAGTGCAGGAGACTTCACTAATAACCTAGATTTGTGTGGGACAACTGGAGACAGGCAGTGTCTATTAGCTTGGATGAAGTGTGTCTTTGAATCTTGTGACAGTGCAGTTCAGATTAGCAAAGTGACTTTCAGATCACAGATAGGTCTGTGCCTATCAGCTTAAATATGTCCTAACTTCTTTCTGGATTTTAAGCCAAACGATTTCTGTAAATAAAGACAAATTATCTCTGACTTTGTCACCCTCCCTGGACATGTTGATACCTTTGCAAACACACTGTGTTTTCACATAGGATCTCAAAAACAGATAAAGATTCAAAAATGCATTAAAAATTCAGATTTTCTTTAGTAGTCCATTTCACAAACACACTTTTCTTTGCATTAAATCACATATGATTCTTACTACCTTTAATGATCATTTTTGGAACTGTTAAATCCCACCCCAAGATACAGGAATTTTTCCTTTTCCTTCCCAAAAAGCTGTTTTCCTTTTCTCTAGAGAAAACAGCAACTCTTCTCTCTGCATTTTCTTTATTTTATTCTTTGCTTTCTCCACCGACAACAGTTTCTGCATTGGTGGAAAATCTGATTCAGAAGACTCCCGTGGGCCAGACTGGCCCCTTGAGAAAAGCCCTGATGGGTTTCTGCTCCTTGTGCAAAGCCAGGCAGACGCAGAGGGAGGCTGTGCTTGCTGAGCTCCTGCCAGCACAAGCCAGGGGAAGATGCTGTGAGGAGTCTCCCTTGTTCTGCTGCTGTTGGATGCGTGGTAGTCAGACACAGTGGGCAGCACAGGGATTAGGTACAGCAAAGAAAGTCAGGGAAGACAATTTTGGAGTCTCTTGAGGTCAGCAACAGGGGTATGTGTGTTCATGCCAAGCAGACATGAGACCTCTCATCTCTAATTCCCGTTCCTCCGTGGCCCTTTATAGCAGTGTTGGCAGAAATCGACAGGCTACCTTTGAAGTCTGGAGAGAAAGATGCAAGCTAGGAAGAAAAGAGAGCTGGACCTGTCAGCTGGAACTGGAAATGTGGTACAAGCTTTCAGGGGTCCCTGAGGCCTCCACTTTCAAATCAGTGAAAGAACATCTCCACATGAAAGGACAGGGGCTCGTTGTACTCCAGAGTGGGAGAATGAGCTCCTGGGGTTCTGCTGAATGAAAGGGAAAATGAAAAGGAGGGAATGCTGCTCAGAAACACTATTTTGTGTGGCATGGAGTTCAGCTGTCTCCTACCAGTTCAGAGTAGGGGACTATAGCATGACATGATGAGGGTTAAGGTGAGACCAGAGGGCAAATTGCATAGCCATAGGCATAAAAGTGTCTGTAAAAGTGCTTTGCTCCAGGCCCTCCAACACTGCATTCTCAGTGGTGGTAATGGCAGGAGAGCAGCTCTTTGTGCTGTGCTGCTGAATGGGATAGGATGCTTTCAACAGTTTTTCTTAAAAAACATTGATAGAGGGAGAGCAGATGATGTTAATAAATGTCCTGTTTGCAAAAATCACTGCAAGATGCAATGGATTGATAGTGAGGAAAATCTGGATGTTAAAGGAACTGTTTATTCTCAATGTGCATCCATAAAGCAGCCAAAATATAATTTCTTAGAAAGAATATGAGATTTATTGTTGACATTCTCATTTTGCATAAATCTTCTCTGTTACTTGGTTCGACACAGAATACATAAAACATCCTAGATGCTTTGAAAACAGTATTGCAAAGCACAAAGCAACAAAAATATTCCACCCCTATGGTGCATGTTCTTCAGACAATACCATTTTATTACCATAAAAAACCCGCAGAAATGGGTCAGCAACCCATTTGAATAACTTTACAGTATATTCAATTGTGTACTTAGACAAAAGAAATTCAACTCACCTGACTGCAAAGTTAACTGAACAAGATAATTTCTTACATGACAAGGACCTGCACACTATAGCTACCTGTATTGTAGTGATGTAGTAATACTGGAAAACTTTCATTTTATGGAGTGGACCTGAACCTACATTTTATTTGGTTTGGTTTGGCTTTTGAAAAGCTGCAATTAAAAAGATGTAATTATTTCTTAGTGTGGCTAAGGGTGATATTTAACTGAAAACAACCCAGAGGAAAACAAGCTTGTGAATCTATAAAGGGATCAGAATAATGCAGTTATGGTAGTTAAGGTTTAGTGCGAAAACAGTTCAAAGAAAGTGGGATTGTAATTTAAAATAACATCTCATTAGTTGGTTTAATTACTCACTGCCAGCTCTAATTGGTTTTTAAGGCTGGAAACAAAAAAACCCACAGCACTTAGGAAAAAGAAATTATTTTTACTACTGGTAAGTTGGACACAAGATTAAGGCCCCTTTGGCAAAGCATAAGATTTTTTTCTAGGTTTCTTAGCTACTTTAAATTATACTTATTATTCTGTATCTGGAAATTAAGTTGCTCCAATATTAATTGCATCATTCTTTAGCATTTTCCTAACTTTCCTTTATCAATAACAAAAGTATTTTAAAGGTCTTTTAAAACTATTCTTAAGATCCGTATGTAGATAAGCAGTTTACTAGGTGGTAATTTAATGTAAAATATGTTTCTTTATGTCCTCACAAGCCTTCTAGTAGAGGGCTATCTTCAACTCTCTGTTCATATGCCAGCTTGTGTAAGTAGCTGTGGGAGACCACGGTACACAGAGTTTGCTGCTTAGTAACACAGAACAGAAAGACCATCCCAAAATAAGATGAGCAATCCACCTAGAAAATGAGCAATAATGAGAAAATTACTTACTTTTGATATTTATTAGCCCAGTATGAAATCTATGTTAAATCTTGAGTCAGGCTTAGGGAGTACAAGCTCCTGTCCATCAGAGTAGGGAATTATGTGCTAAGCCTGTTTCTGATTAGATTTTATTAAGCAATTTCTTTCCCTTTGGCCCACAAATCCAGAACACCTCAAAACACTAGTTCTCTTTTAAAATTAAATCTTGCATATTCTTTTCAAGTGCATATTCTTTTCATTTCAGGTGCTTCAGATTTCATAAGAATGAATATTCTATGACAGCATGTAAATCCAGAAGAATTTACATGAGTGTATTATCCTCTCATAAGAAAATCTCCCAGGTTGAGTCAAGCCATGAAACAGTGCCTTATCACCTCCAGTTTGATTAAATATCTTAGAGAAAACTAGAAAATCAGTCTTTTAATTGGCTTCTTGGAAAATCAAGGATGAACTTTATAATAACTGCTTGCCTAGTCCTAAAGTGGTAGGTAATTTTTCTCCCCAGCTATCTCAGGTACAGCAACAGTGCCTCACTGTTGGCATTGATCCTAGCCAACATTCTTACACTGCCCTTGAACCAGATCACTTTTGAAGGCTTTCTACATAAATTCCCCAAGATGGAATATTTTGGAATTTTACAGTGCTTCCTTGGTCTGTCCTGCATTGGACTGAGTTCATGAGTATGGTGGGAATGTGGGAGTCTGACTATGCTAATGACCTTTATTTCTGTGGCTCATTCCTGTGTTAGGCATTGATATCTTTAATTGGTGGCTGGAAGAGATTAAGGCATTCATATAATCTAGATGACTGAGTTAACTAGGATTCCTGAGCACATTTTATTAATTGTGTTTTCAATGTAGAGCTTTGCTTAATATGCAAAATATTGTAAATGGTAGCCAAAATTTTCTGGTCAAATATCTTCAAGTCAAACCAACTTAAAAAAAATAATGCCAAGTAGGTGTGTTTCACTTGAGTCAAGGTTTTACATAAGCACCTTGTAAAACAAAATCAAAATCATGATTCTGTCAAAAGTTTAATTTTTCACACATTGTTCTAAATCAAAAATAAAAAAAAGTTGCAGATTTTGGAATCTGCATTTTCTAAATTGCAGATTTTTTCTAAAATTTTCAAGAATCTACCTTTTTTTGAACATTCTATGTCTTCATAACTACAACAGCTAGTGAAAATGTTAACTTAATTTTAATGGACAAAATATTTCTCAGTAGTAGCCTTGATCATGAAATTAGTTCTTCCAGGCCTTCAAATCCTCTTAAAATTTCAAGGTCAAGGTATATTTTTATGTCTGTGTTGTGAAGATGGGATTTTTGTCTATTTGGAATAATTCTTTTTTGAGTCAATCTTAACAGGTAACTGTAGTCATGTTGTCAGTTAAATATTGATTATTTATATAATTATCACACCTGCCTATATGTGATAGTAGATGCTTTAAAACATCGTATATGTGGTGAGGCCAATAGGATAGTAGAGCACATCATTAAAATTACATCTAGGTTTCAAATAATTGAAGGAAATTACAAATATTTTTAAGATGTACTTGTAATTTAGATGCCTTTAGAGTTTTGAATGTAATTTTCCTACCATATTTCCCTGAAGCAAGAAAGAAACTAAAAGAAAGAATCAAAAAGGAAACTAATTATAGTTGCTTCCTTGCAGTTTTTCGATTCTCTGAGGCACCTTTATGACCAATCATGATACTTCCTCATTTCAGAGTTAATGAGCCAAGAAGATGAAAGTTGTTTCAATTCTTGTTCTTCTATTTCTACTCTTGCAATTGTTTCTGTGCTTCTAGTCTTCTAAAGAGCTGAACTAAACAAAATAAAGGTTTCAGTACTGTGTTCTCAAAGCAATGTTCATATTACAGCTGATTGCATTCTCAGGAATGACAGCCCTTTATATAGTTGCTTACACTTGTGAGTTATGTGGAAAAGAAAAGCAAATCAAAATTGGGTTAGAGATTCAGGTACCCTATATATTCAGTTTTAACTCATAGAACAGACAATTATATATATAATGTTTTAAAAGAAAATATAAAGGCAGATATGTGCACTGTAATTAGACAGTTATTAGGTGACATTCCTGCTTAAAGAAAATGTCATAAATTGAGATCATTAGAAGCTGCATTATTCCTTTAATCTCAGCTAGTAGATAGTGCCACAATAGGTAATAGACAAAATACATTCCAAGGTATTAGTTGAGCATTAGTAGAAGTTTCCAAAAGATGTTATTTTGTTACTAGCTTACCTCTGACATAGATATGGTCTTTGGAATATCAGAAGTTAGAAATGGGGAAAACAAAACCAAAAATAGACGAACAAACAAAAATCCTAAATAAAAAACCCAAACAAACAAAAAACACCCACCACATTTGAAGTCCCTGAGAAAACAAAGTCAGGTGAAATGGGAAGAGATCATTTCATACTTATCTGTTATTATTCATTTATGTTGAAGACAATAAATTGTGATCTATATCTGCTTTGGATGTTTTTGTCTTTCTAACTCAAAAAAATTGTCTTGCACTCTGCCAGTCCGAATGGCACCTTTAATAAGAACCAAAGGAATTAAAGCAGCAGCATTTAATCAGAAACTTGGCTGTAACCTCAAAAATTGCTTTAGAGTTGTACTAGAAGCAGAAGTAGTGATGTTTGGCTTTAGCACAGTAATGTATTTTATACAAACTCTTCTACTTCTTTGTCAATCAAGGCACATGAGTGTTATGCTTTGTATGCATAATCTTCTAAACACAGGATTTCATTTGAGACCACGCTCACAGGTAAAATTAAGCAATATTTAAGAGATTTAAGCCAAGATTAGTAGAAAAGATGAATGAGAATGGCATTTTTTAAGAGTCAAATTTTTTTTTCTGAAAGAGTTTTAGACCATGGCCTAAGTGTGAGCACAGGCCAAGTGAAACCTAAATTCTGATTCCTTCAAATCACTTTTTAATTTCCAGCTTCACATTTCTGTCTTTCCTGCTACCTCATAAGTAGCTATGACCCAAAACAAGTGATAATGGGACAAATAATTCCAAGCTGCATCCTAGAGAAGAATTTTAGGCAAGCAATTATCATGCTTCACTGTAAAACCAGAGTAAACATAAATAAACAAGATTAGAAATCAATAAGAAATAAAACACTTGACAGAGGTTTCAATACATTTTGGACTATCTATTTAAAGTATTGTTTTTTTCCTCCTAATAAATAACAATTATACTTGTCCTTCAGGATGTCAATTCTGATATTTTTAATTAAGATTTTTTTCCACACAGAAAACAGTTACTGTATCACTGGTTTCTTTAAGAGACCTGGGTAACTTTCTTGGCACGTATATCCTGTGCTTGAAATGCAATTTTTGATTTGTGGTTAGAAATGAAAGGTAAAATCCTGTGAATGACATATGTCCCATATATTGTCTGCAATAAAACTGTTGTACAGTTTTTCTGGAGTAAATTTATCCTATAGTGATAGTCAAACATTTATTTTTTAACTTCCATGAAATTTTCTTGCCGTGTTCTTTGTCTTTTTTGTGAATTTCAAGATGACAGGAAATAAGAATTATGCTTCATAATGCATAAACATTTTATGCCTTTTGTAGAATTAAGAGACATTTGCTTGTATGAATGACTGTGTGCTTTGCCCCGAGTTGAATATAAAAATAAGCATCTCATGAGACAGAAATCATATTATGATTTTTTTTTTGGCTGCCTTAAAAGAAACATAGTAAGTCTATTTGCATTTTGAAATGTACTGAGAGCCACAACGGATCGTTAAGTTTTTCTCAATTACACCTGATGGAGCGTGTAGGAGAGTCCCTGCAATATTGCATTAGTGACACTTTCATTATCTGAAACTATTTCTGTACCCAGGCAAAACCTTTCCTGTAATATTCTGGTCTCACTGTGTTTTGTATAGGTGGAAGACTGATCTGCATTGTCATTCTTGGGCCTTTATGGTTCACTAAGAGTTGATGAAGTTGTGTGTGTGAGCTGGGGACCTTATTGAGCTACATCATTGCTTTGGTACTATTTAGTGTGTGAACATGCAAGGATAATAGGAGAGCAGCTTATTCCATAAATTTCTATGTATTTGTGAGAGAATTGTAGCACAGTACAACAGGTAAAAGAACTTTTATGCTCATATTTTAAAATAAGGGACTGAGATAAAAATTTAGCTCAAATAGTCACTGTATGCTAAGTACCAGTAAAATATACAGGTAGCAAGACAGTGTAACATGCCTTTCAGTGTAGTTTTATATGCAAAATTCTATTTGCAGGTTATGCTTTCAATATCTAATTTAAAACTTACTGAATATATTAAAAAACTATCTATTCCTATTGCTGTTGCTATTACTAACAAAACAACTAAACAACCTTTGCCTGTATTGCATGTTTTCACTATATCTTTATTGTAGATCAAAAATGTTCTATTTTTTATTCTTTTCTATTAGTAAGCTGTTCATACAAGTACTGTCTGTGGCGCAGGATTTTAAATCTTACATAGCAGGTATCAATCAGCATGAGAATTCAACAAAGAAAATCTTGAAAATCTTCTTCCTGGTTAAACAAGCTAGCCTTGACCCAAAGGGAGGGTTAAATCAAAAAACATCATATATTTGATCTTTTATTTTTTCTCCTCTTCCCCAAAAAGGAACATGATCACCAATATGCCTTTTAAATATAATTCTACCTCTTTTTTTTTTGTTGTTGTTTCTTTTCCAAAGTTTATTTTTAAAGGGTAATTACATATGTAAAAATCTTTGTTTACTTTATTTGTAGTTCTTATTTATTTTTGTGACTGTAGCTGTGTATTGAACATTGTATTTAGGTAAATTTTTCTGTTGCCTTCAAAGAGACTAATTCCATAAGTAATGCTGTTCAGACATGTGTATGGGGTTCACTCTTTTCCTCAAGGAAAGTTTCAAAGTGTAGCAATATTCAAAATATTAAAAATATTTGCTTCTAAGGAAAAAAAAAAAAAGCAAGCAAAACAGGAAAGATAAAGTCAAAGCCTCAGAACTAAGCCTCAAGCATGAGTGGCAAAACCAAGCAACAATAAATTGTTTTTTATCTGAGGTAATATTGATGATTCAACACTAATTCACAAATTATTGCCAAAAGCAATATTAAAATTTTAAATGGGTTTATTGAGATGCCTTGTAAAATTTTTATACAAATTGTTGCAAAATAATACCAATTCCTAAAGATCAATAAATAGAAAGAACTATTCTTTTTTCTATTTCTTTCCTAAATGTAATAATGAAATTATTTCTTTTTATTTCTTCCAAAAACTTCAGTCTATCTTGCATTCTGTCTTTTTTTTATCTTTCAGGTCTTTGTCTAGTTTTATTTTAACATACTGATGACCGTGTTAATGACTTTATTTCTTTCTTGTCAAATGTACTTGAGTTTTGCATTTGTTGTTAATTAGAAATCAAATGAATCCCATTAAAGAGGTCTGGTAACCTTTTCCTACAATGAGAAAGGGCCAAGATTTCTCATCTGAAAAACTGTAGAACTGTCAGCACCTAATGGGTTTGTCAATGCTATTAGAAGTAAATAATAAACAGAGAAAATGACTTGACACGAACTATTGCTAAAGATCAACAATGAGCTTTACAACACAAATCAATATTTTTCCAAGAGAGTGACTATTTATTGAAGGCAATAAAAGCTCTGGTGAGAGAACAGGAACATTTTCCTGTTTAATTAGCCCAGATCCCTTTTGAAAATGAGAAATAGAAAAATGGTAGAAGATCCACATGAAACAAGTGTGAGATATTTTTCTAAAGAGTGTTTTCATATACTTTTCCATAGATAGTAAAGGCTATATACTTGGATTATGTTTGCATGGCAAGGTTTTGGTAGTGGAGGAGGGAGCTACATGGGTGACTTTCTGTGAGAAGCTGTCAGAAGTTTCCCCCATGCCTGACAGAGAAAAGCCCAGATGGATCCAAGACAGATCCATGACTGGGCAAGGCTGAGCCCATCAGTGACAGCAGTAGCACCTCTGGGATAAAATATTTTAGAAGTGAGAAAATGTCCTATACAACAGCAGATGGGAGGGAGGAGCTAGTGTATGTTAGATGAACAACTCTGCAGACACCCAGGTCAGTGCAGACACCCAGGTCAGTGCAGAAGGAGCAGGAGCCCCAGGAGCAGGAGCTGCAGCCTCTGGCAAAGGCAATGGTGAGGCAGCTGTCTGACCATAGCCCATGGAAGATCCCACACTGGAGCAGGTGGATTTTCCTGAATGAGGCTTTATCATGATGAGAAACTTGCTCTGGAGCAGGCTCCTGGCAAGACCTGTATCTGCACAGGGAAGGATCCCCAAGCTGGAGCAGATTTTCTGGCAGCACTTGTAACCTCATGGGGAACCTGCAGTGGGGCAGTCTGCTCCTGAAGGACTGCACCTCGTGTAAGGGACCCACACTAAAGCAGTTCATGAAGAACCCCATGGGAAGGACTCCATTGGAGAAGTTCATGGAGGATTGTCCCACTTAGAACAGAGACTATGCTGGAGCAGGGGAGGAATCCATGAGAAGGAAGGTGAGGTAGAGACGTGTGATGAACTGACCAAAAGTCCTATTTCTCATCCCACTGCATGACTATGGCAGGGAAAATAAAGACTTTAGGAATAAAGTTGAGTCAGGGAAGAAGAGAGGGATGGAGGAAGATTTTTAAGGATTTTACTTTATTTCTCATTACCCTACTCTGCTTTGATTGGTAATAAATAAACCTAATATCCTAAGGATGAGTCTCTTTTGCCAGTGAAAGTAATTGGTAAGTAAGTAATTAGTAAGTATTGGTAAGTAAGTGATATCCCCTATCCTTATCTCAAACCAGGACCCTTCTCTTTATTTTTTTTCCTTTTCCAGCCATTGAGGAGGGTAGTGATGGAGCAGTTTTACTGGGCACCCAGCTTCCAGCGAGGTGCAACCCACCATGAGTGTAAATCTGTTATATTATAAAAAGCTATTTCATTTTTCTTGCCTGTCCAGTTTTATTCCTGATCTTTTCACCTTACATTTCTAATTTCTCAATAAATTGCCTTCTCTTTCATATGATGGTATAATATTTATTTTATCCAGATATTTTCACACATTAGAATATGGTAAAGAGCATTAATGCACATTCATTCATGTAGCAATAGGATTTGCAAATAGTAAAATAGTAAAATTTCTTCCCCCCACCCCTTACAGTCAATAATATATACCTTGATATTTTCAAGCAGTGTATCCTTCTACAGCATCTTGAAACCTAGAATAAAGCTGTTTTGTTTTCAGAGCTGGTTAATGTACTCAGAACCCTTGTAAAATCTGCCTCACAGCTTCAGTGGTTGTACTGTAGGTAAGTTTTTACACTCTTCCTAATGTCCTTATCAAAGAGTAATGACTACAGACTTGGCATTTAGTATACCTCTAAAAAAACCCCACCAATTTTCTTTATGTTGTTTTGAATATTTAAAGCATTATGTAAACGATAAGACTAAAATTATTAAGATGATACAGCATTTGAAGGAAATCAACTACAAAGAAAGATCAAAGAAAAGCACTGGTGTTCTTTATATATTAGAGGATCACTTAGTTGGGTTTTAAAAACACACATACAGCACATATGATATATAAATCATACTCTATCTAATTAAAATTGTAATGATGGCCTATAACCAAGAAAGACTAAGGCTGATTTATTAGAAAAGTATTTCAGTTGATTACAAGCTTTTTACAAGACTGCCAAAATTTAATTGTTTGGGTGGAATTTGAAGGCTAATTTTCCTCCTCAGGCTTGCTTTTTGCAAAGTTTTAGGGAAATGATCAAAAGGTTCCTTCTAATTAGTTTAAGAAAATCACATTGTTTTTCATCTGAAAGATCAAGAATGTTCTGTTTGGTTTTAAAGAAATGAATAAAACTTTGTGGCACAAATATGAAATTCAGAAGGCTGTCTTATTTAGGCATGAGAGGGGCATTCTGCTGTTCTACAAAACTTGTACTGAAGTTGCTACCTCTGAAAACTTCACTTTGCATTTGCATAGCCACAGCTTGTGTACTCTGTGTAAGTCCTGTAGACATTCTGCACAGAGATAAGCCTGCCTGTGACCTGCTCCTGAAGGCTGTTCCAGTGGAATGGGAAGTGGCCACAATGATGCTGAAGTCAGAAACTGGAGGATTTTCATTTTTCTTGGTCTTTCCTTCAGTGGTATTTGACCAAGAGATGAGAGGATCTTAAATGTGATGGATGAAGTGAGGTACACAGGCAGTCTGTGATGGCCAGACATAGGACATAAAGGCTGATAACTCTGATGTGGATGAGCCAAATCTGGATTTATTATAATGACAAATACTTCCTAGCTGATGCTGAACTGAGACTCAGAAAAAAAGATGAAAAAAGATGCATAAATAATGATGAAAAAATGTTAATTTTGACATTGTCAAACAGTTCCATGCTTCATTTTTAATCTTGCTAAATTTCTTTTCCATGCTTGTTTATTATTGTGTATCCTTTTCAGTTTTAGTGGGTGGAAACATACAAGTTCAAAGAAAGATTTTTTAGATAAATTTAGACTTTTACTTATATATATAAGAGTAGGCTTTGGCCCAGAAATGTTTTCACTATAAACAAAACAGTACAACAAACATTTACACAATATCCACCTGTAAGGACAATTTGTTTCAATGTATTTGTGGTTAAATCTTGAACAATGAGGAAAATTAGTCATATTGGTCTCCATCTCTTCAGAATGTAGCTATGCAATGACGTGCACAACCAACTCCATGCATAGGAAACTGTGATCATGAGGACAGTAATGCACATTAAGATAATCCTGTGTGTAGGGAAATGTCATCCTGGCAAAGTGAGGAAACAGAGGGATGAAGACACCGCACTGAATTCTTAATAAAGGAAAAAAGCCAGAATCACAGAATCATTTAATTTGGAGTTCATTGAGCTCAACCTTTGACTGATCAGCACCTTGCCAACCAGACCATTGCACTAAGTGCAGTGTCCAGTTATTTCTCGCAGACTTCCAGGGATATTGACTCCAACACTTCCCTGGGCAGTGAATAACTCTTTCCATGAAAAAACTCCTACTTATGTCAAACCTGAACTTCCTCTACGACAGCTTGAGGCCATCTCCTCTTTTCTTGTCTATAGTTGCCTGTGAGAAAAGGCCAAACCCCTCCGTGCTGCAATCTTTCAAGGGGTTGTAGAAAGTGATTAATGTCACCTCTGAGCTTCTGTTTCCCCAGGCTAAACTACCCAGCTCCTGTCTCCACTCCACAAAGGACTCACACTCTAAACCCTTTACCAGCTCAGTTGTCCTTTTCTGGGCATGCCCCAGTACCTTAATGTCTTTCTGGGAGTGAGGGGTCAAAAACTAGACACGGGATTTGAGGGGTGTCCTCATCAGTGCTGAGCACAGAGGGACAGTCACTGCCCTGGTCCTGTTGGACATGTTTTTGCTTTCTCAATTCAGGGTGCCATTGGCTTTCTTGGCTACCTGGGCAGAGCTTGCTCATCTTGGGCTGTTGACCAGCACCCCCAGGTCTTTCACTGCTGGGCAGCTTCCCACCCACTCTGACCCCAGCCCACAGCTCCTGATGGGGTTGTTTTGACCCAAGTGCAGGACTCAGCACTTGGCCTTGCTGAACCTCATGCCACTGGTCTCAGCCTCTCCAGATCCCTCTGTAGAGCCTTTCCAGCCTTCAGATCAACACTCACCCAGCTTGGTGCTGTCCATGAATTTAATGATGGTGCACCCGATCCCTTCATCCAGATCATTGATAAAGCCATTGAACAGGACTGGACTCAAAACTGAGCCCTGGGGAATACTGTTTGTGACCAGCCACCAACTGGAACAATGACAATACTAATATTATACAAAACATGAAACTATATTGTTTTCATTAAAAGGAAAATAAAATATTCAATTATAAAATCTAGCGCATTCTTATTTTCTTTAAAATACTACATAGACAAAGACAATATGGAGAAAATTCCCAACTGAATTTTTTTAAACATAAACAGATTTTCAATTATACAAAATATTTCTGAATTCACATTCTTCTGTCACATTACCCTGATTAGAGTAATTTTTGCTTCCTTATGATTGAAGAAATGAGAGTTAAAGTAATTGTATGCTAATATTGAAAAAAAGAGAATCCATCTCTATAATTCACTTTTTTTTTTTTTTTTACTTATTACTAATCATGTATAGAAAGTGAGCTGTTGGGGGTTTCAATTATTGTTTGAGGTTTAAACTATATCATGTGATGTTAAACTAGTGACACTATTAAATATGAGGAGTCTAAATTTTCTTAAAACATACATAGTGATAGTTATGAATGTCATAGTTCCTTCACTATTGTTTCTTCCATGCATTTTCAAACAGCAAAGGTTTGTTCATGCTTTATTCTGAATGAAAAGGGACCAATAAAGCAGGGTGAATGATACCTAGTGTGGGTGGCCATAAACCTCAAATTTTGAGAATCTAACTATTTTTGTGAACTCTAAATTCAATTAAAAACAAACAGCAACAACAACAAAAACCAACAAAAATACTTCAAAAAATAAAAGTTCTCAGTTCTTAAAACTAAGATATCACAAAAAAAAATGCTAGTGTGATGGAGAGGAAAAAGGTTTAGTTTAGAAACCGGAGAATTCTTTTAAATTAATTTGAGAGAATTATCTTTTATGTATTTGTATTTTACTTTAGGAATTATCATGATGCTAGAATTTATTAAGCTGTGGTTTTTATTTAAAAATGGGCAAGTTTCCCAGGATTAAGAGTTTTACTGACATTGTTTCGTGCAAGTTTAACTGATGACTTACAAGGGGATTAATGGAATGGAGAAGGGTTTTATGAAGGTATTTTCCTACCTATTCTCACAAGGCTGTGAATGCTTTAATTTATAAAGCCCCAGTTACTATTTGTACATTAGGAAATTAATTTATGTTAAAATGCCACAGTCAACTGTGATCTTCTGCAACTACCTAATCTCTAGGAAAAGGAGATAATCTCTTTTCTAAGGATTCAAGATGTTAATATTCTGTAAATTTCTGACATGGTGCTATAAATGCAGTTTTTTCTCTTATATAATGGACTTTTTGTTGACTGTTGCTTGAGAAGAGAGCAATAGAACCCTCATGTCTTCAGTAAAATATTACAACTTTGACAAAAACTCAACTAAGCAATATGTCACCGTTATAAATGAAACCTTTACCTTTGTTTACCTGGTTTAGGCTATGCAGTGACAGACTGCATCAGGCTTTGGCTTTACACTATAGAGAGACCAGCGCTAGGAAACAGCTCTGCAGCCAGGCTGGTAGCAAGGAGCAGCACTGCTGTGGTGTCTAAGACTTTGGCAGCACTTATCTGTCACACTCGCACTTCAGAGGATGGCTGGAAGAGAGAACCTCCTTTTGCTCCTTTCAAGCCTTTCTATCTGTGAAAATAAAGCTTAGTAGGGACTAAGTGATAGTTCTAAGTAAGCTTTTAAAATAAGAAGAGAACCGAGAACCGTGGGTGTTCAGTTATATGCAGATATGAATGAAGAAGGGGAAAAGTCCTTTCTGAGGCTTCAAAGTCACTTGCCATAGACTTGTAAGCTTTCTACTTGAGGATTAAAAAGCTTCATGAGGAAGACACTTTTCTTTTTACTTTTACTCTGATTAAACTTTCTAAAATGTTTTGTAAAAGTTATTTAGTGCTGGAATTATTAAAATTACAAGTAGCAAAATTCCCCAAACTTGAAAAAAACCAATCCCCTTAATCAACTATCCCTATGAACAGGCATTCATACTGAAGGGTTTATGAACACCAAAGATATATCAGCCATGTTACACAGGATTTTTCTGCTGAGACCCCAGTGAAACAACTGGCTGGTTTTAATAACCTGGTGATTATGAAGCATAATTCCAAGAAATGCCATATCTTTGAATTCTGTTAAAGATTGCACAGTCATTTGAATGGAGTACATAACAAGGCTGCAAGGCATCTATGGGGAGCTATTTAATAGTCCACTGTTGCAGTACTACTTTGTTGCAAATAAATTACTGACTATAAAGATGAAACCATAGAGACCTGGTTTATCTATATGCAGAGAGAAGCATGGTGGGCTGTTAATTTTATTTTTCTTGTTAATAGTCAAGACATTAATAATAAGACCTGTTGTCTTCAGGGAAAAGTAATGGATTATTTTATAATTGCTTCACACGCTAATAAGACAAAAAGTGTCGTCACTGTAATAAATGTTGTGTTAGTCTGGGGATTTAAAAAAAAATCAGGCTGACTGGATTTGACAGAAAAATCTGTGGTACTTGGAAAGAGCAGAAAAAAACAAGGAGAGAGCAGCAATGGATTGTCTATCTAAAGGAACAGATCAGGAAAATACAAATTTTGTCTGACCACAGGCACCATAGTGAGTAAAGTGTCACAGGACTCCTGGATCCATGTGGTAAATCCACTTGCAGGCTTGGGCAAGAAAACCTGAAAGACAGATGACATAAAGACATAAAAAAGAATCAGCAAATGTGAATGGAGAGAATGAAAAATATATTGTGTCATTTCTTGTCTCCTCTTTTTATTTTCTTTAATCTAGAGCAGGGTTGTAGCTCTCTGGGAACAGAAAATTTAACCAAAGGAACACTTGTTAACAGGTGAGATTTCAGGTTATAAATAAAGGCTGTTGAGATGAAGTAAAGTACTTGGAAGCATACCCTAGAAAGACTGAACAGCTTCTAATATTCCTGAAAAGATGAATAATAAATGGAAGGATTTTGGATAGCATCCAGTTTTAAAGGAGAACTCTGAAGTTTTTAATAGCATTTCAAAATAAGGAGGACAATACCTTCAGGGACAGCCCAAGCCTGTATGTTTTCATTCCACTTGGATAAGTATTATGAAATATCTAATTTTCAATATGAGTCATGAAGACCCAAAGTCCTGTACCAGAGTCAATGTGGAATACTCTGTATCAGTGTGTAAAATAGAAAGCATCCTACCTTTAGAAGAAAATAATAGCTGCATCATTCCTGGAAATCAAGCTGACAGGTAGAAACACTCCTGAAAAATATAAACAAATTTGACTCCTATTCCTAGTACAAGCTGAACCTGTTATCTTCCCTAATGCATACTAAGGCACACACTCCTGGAAAAATCTTATAATAAGCAAGATGCTATTGACATTATTTTTTATGTAAAAACAAATGAGAGGAAATAAAACCTCAAGCCATCACATGATTTAGACACAGTTTTAGGTTCTAAAAAGCAAGTAGGTCAATCTAGGCAAAACTGGACAGAAATTCAGGAATGAGAAGAGATATTGTTAAAAATGTTCCTAGAAAATTATGTTAATATTATCTGTTACTTCACAAATAGCTGTACAAACACCTCACCTTTCTTATATTGAATAAGTAAATTCTTGCTAATTTAGAAGTACAAGACAATCCTCCAGAGTTCTATATTTAACCCAGATATGCAAAATTTTGCTGAGGATTTTTGTTTTAATACTTCATGAATAGTGTACAATTTCTGACTCATTAGCAGCTTGGAAAATGTATTGGCTTGCTTTTGGTTTTGGTTTTAGGGTTTTTTTGTGTTTTTCATTTTGGTTTTGTTTGGTTTGGTTTGGTTTGGTTTGGTTTTGATTTTGGTTTTTTTTTTTTGGGAGGGGGGGTGTTGGTTTTTGTTTTTCTTCAATCCTGTTTAATTAGAACAGTGGGATACTGAACTACACAACGTTGGAGAGTTTAAAAATGTAGCACAGCTTTCTATTAGATTTCACTGGAATTTTCCACCAGGGTCAAAATGCAAGATCCTGACAATTATTTTGGATTTGAATTTGTGATGAAATTAACTAGGACAATCATACTAGCAGGTCTTTAAAATCGTGCTTTGGCAAATCTAACATTTTTAAAAAGCTGATGAGCTGAATATTAAGCCATATAGATGTGGCAAATGAAAAGTCAGTTTGTTAAAATCAATTGTAACGACTCAGTTAAAATATGGTAGCATTTTTAATTTACAGCACTTTTTTTTACTTACCTTAGCTGTATTTACTCAGATAAATAAATTCCCCTTATATACTCCCTTCTATCAATAATGTTAAATTCTATGAACTACTATAAAAAGCAATATACGTAAGCAATTAGTAAAGGCTAAAATTAAAAAATCCCATTCAACAACCAAACAAAAAAGAGACTGATACATCAAATTAATTTATTTTTTACTGTCCTCAACAGCTTTTTTTTTCTGGTACAGCAAATTTGTGTAAGGTACATTGTTGACTTTTGGCATAATTCTGTGTAAAATTTTGGTGATCTTGTCTCTTTAATGTGTATGACATTCTAGAAAGTTGATTTTGAAGGTGTTTTACTTTGATAAAGAGCTTGATGATGTGGATCAAACTAGGGTTCATGTAAAAGTAATGTATGGTATACAGCTGCATTATTTGAGAAGTTCCAAAGCTTATGAGAGCATATTTTAAATATGCATGCTACTTTGCATGTAAATTGGTTTTGCAGAATACCATCATCAGAGCTATCTCATTAAACTGTTTTGCCAAAATGCGGATTATGAGTTTGAGACCCATGGATGCCCCCAGACTCCAGTTCAATAAGGAAATGCCAACGATTTTGTGGGACTGTGCATGCTGATATTGAGGTATATTCTGTGAAACTGGTCGTGCTTACATTGAGATACATGTCTAAGGGCATGGCCAAGTAAGAAGTACAAAGGACAAAATAATGCACTTTTAACTGAGAATGATCTGTGAATAATACAGTGGATGGACTCACACTGGCTTTGTTATTTTTGGGATTAGGCTTCATCAACTTTTATGGACAAGAGGGATCATAGTGTGAAAACACATTGTTGTAAAGCCTTTTTCTTGACTAATTAAGTTCAGACTAACCATCTGTTATCTTGGCTTAAATACAAGCCCCATGTTCTCCTATATTAATGATAAAGGAAATTTGAGAAAATTAAATATTATTTTAAGAGTGAATTGCAATATCGCTGTTTTGTCAGGGATAATTATTTTACATACTTACTTTAACATTAATTCCTCTTAAGAAACATAATAACCCAGTAATTTCAATCACTGTAATATGGACAACTCAGTCTTAGGACAGTTTTACATTGCATAAACATTTAAAGATTTTCACCACTGGTGATCTCCTCAGACATTTTTCATTCAGATGTTTTATTCTTTGTATTTGATTTGTATAATGCTGTAAATGGAGTTCTCAGTGAGATTCCTGGTGGAGTCCTGTAGTAGCTTCACATCTTTGTTTTATTGTGAAAACAATAACTCCAGAAAACAATTTGGTGTTTAATGGGCAAGTGAGAAACTGCATCCGTTTTTAAATGAGAAAATATCAAAAGAGTAATTGTAACATTAGCAGTTTGCCATTTTGGTGTGACCAGGGTGGAACATAAAGTACAGAAAAATCTCCCTTGTAGTTTGCAGGAGTCATGAACACATTTCAAGATACTATACTATAGAAGAAGATTGGTGGATACCTTTAAAGATTATGTGGTTGCAAAACCCAGTGATTTGCATCTAAACAAATACACGTGTGTTGATTAAGTTAGGCTATCATGTCTGAATAATAGTACTTAGGGCTTCTAATCATGGATGAAGGTTTCTTTATTGTCTACAGTACATGAGGAAACAAATTTAATAGGCAAAGTCTGGAGAAATCAGACTTGAAATGGCAGCATTTATGAAATTACTGGGCATGAGAAATGCACATACCAAAAATGATTTTAATTCTGCAATTTCACATGACCGTAACAAGGACTATTTACACTTATGTGATACAATTCATCTAAAAAACCAATGCAGGTTTAATTACTGCTTGTACATTTCTTCACAGTTGTTAAAATGGTGAAAGCTACTTTCTTTCCTCACAAGAAGTCATAACAAATTCATGATGCTATTCTCATCCTACAGTGTGCTCTCCATCATTAAAATATATTTAGCATTTTTTTCCTCATGTTTTTTTCCAGCCATAAGCTTAAATTTTATGTTAGATCCTGTCCACTTTCTTTGCAGCCCTAGAAAGGCATGGAGTAGATGAGGACAAAATATGGTGCATTTTTTTACATCCTCTGTCTATTCATAATTGATGCTAGCTTAATTAGAGTTTCCTGAAACAGGTATACATGGACACTACTTTTCCCATATAGTAGTGGAAATCTGATGGATCATTACTATTGTAATCTCTTTTTTAACAGCAATCAAAGTTTTCACTGACTTTCTGTCCAGGATTTGCATCTTACTGCATCTTACTGTGCCATTCCAAGTAGTTTGATGTATAATCTACCTTATCCTTGATCAAATATTAAAAAGGTTCTGAAAAATGCATTAGTGGTATAGTCTTACTTAAATCAGAAAGACAAGTCAATAATCATCATAAGCCACTGACATCAGAGAAGAACAGCTTCCAGGCTCTTGGTTTGAGACATCCTATCAATAATATTGAATGCTTCTTTTTTCATTAATTTCTATCAGTCTGAAAGATAAACCCAGTGGTACTATTTTCCTTGATGTACATTGCTGTGGTGTCATTGTTCTGATATCTGAGACCTGAAAGAAAGCTCTAGGGGGTAGTTTCAACTTTCCTAAGGAGGTTATTGACATTATTGCACTAATGATAACATTTATTTGGAAGTAGTTAATATGCATACAAAGAAGACAATTTCACAATATTCCTACCTCAGCCCCAATGTCATTACCTAACAGAACATAGTGAAGGTGTTTTCTGTAAGCAATATGTCTTTTGCTGTCCTGCTGTCCTGGATCACTGATGAAGTGCATTTTTAAGACAATCTACCAAGTTGAAAAATGATGTGTCAATATCATCCATGCTCTGAATTTAAGGAGATTATCTTTGAAAGGTCTAAGTCATAGCAAAAAGCATAGCAATTTAGAATCCAGAAATTTATGTGGTCTGATCAGAACAACTGAAGTATTAGACATACTGGCAGAAAGCTTTTGAAGCTATTTCTTAGATTACAGCTGTTAGTCATATAGTAATTTCTAAATGGTAAGCAAACATGATATCTTGCCAGACTGATCATTTAAACCATTCGTGCATGGAATTACTATTTGAGTCAAAGGTAATCTTCCTGAATTGATTTACTAATGACTTCTGGGGTTGAGTCATTACTGGGTATGAATCAATAAATCTTTTTCTGTAAAGCGAATCTGATGAAGAAATATCTTGAAGGTCTTGGTGTTTGCCTTTTCTGTCACAAAAAACTCTATGAAAACTTAGCAGGTGTACAAGTATTTCAAACAGAAAAAGAGAAATCTTTTCTGCCTTTCTTTTTAGTAGTAACTTGAGTAATGCTTATCTAAATCTTTCTGTACAAGTTGTTACAGTTACTTTAGAGCACACTGTTATTACACACTTACGCAATGAAATATATTCCAGGAAAAACACAAATCAGTAGGCTTTAATTGCATTTTTTACCCACTAAAAGCCCTGAGTGAATTCTACCATCACCCTGTAGACTTGGCAGTGAGGGCTCAAGGTCAGCTGTAACAGAGGACTGTCTGACCCTGGTGCTCTTTGACACAGGGCTGTAAAAGAATGCCTGCAGAGGGTGGTGGCCCCTTTCATTCAGGACATGCTTTTATCCTGACCACAGATGTGATCCTTGTCTGAGCTACATTGCATCCATGCCTCTGCTTCCCATCTGCTTCCCACTGACCTGCAGCACCCTGGATGGACTTCAGAGGTGCATCATCACTGTAAATTTGCCTGGCAATACCAAGCCACATAGCTGGACCTGAATGCTGCTCTGCTACTCTCTTGTCCAGATGCTTTTTTGATGTGCCCTTGACAGTGGGACCACTGCCCTGCCTGCCTTGCTGCCACCCTGGGCTCCTAGCTTGCCTTCCTTTACAGACCAAAAAGATGTCAGTGTTCCCTGATGCTCCCTCCTGTATCATACCCTAATAATTTAAACAGAGAATAGTCAAGCAAGTGCATATTGTATTTATATGCATAGTAATGAATCTCTTCATTCTTTTTCTAAATAAGTATCTTTTGACTCTTCATAGATTACAGAAACTTAAAATACATGGCAAAGAATATTAAGCCTTTGGCTACTATAAGTACTACATGTGTGAATACATGGAATACATATAAATTGTGATATTCATTATGTATAAAGTCATCAGCATAGAAGTAGAGGTCTTGCAGATAGAGGAAAGCTAAACATAGAAGGATAGATTTTCAATGTCCACTGCAGAGGTAGAAATAAAATTCAGATTTGATGAAGATCAGTCAAAGTCTGTGCTCATTAGGCAATGCAGCCTCCAGTCCTGAACAGTATCTCCATATTGCTCAATTATATAGGTTTGGCAGAAATAGCTGAAATTCTGAAGAACAAAAGATGAGCAAAGAGAAACAGTGAATTTCAGCTAACATGACACTGCTGCTGAAGTACAGCCAGCTGGAGGTAAGAAAAACCATGCTGAAGACAGGGATGGGACAATGACTGATAGCCTTGTTTGAGAGACAGATGAGATCAATCTGACAGTTCCTGGCACAAATTGTGTTTCCTGCTGTTCAGGCAACTTAATTTCATTTATGTTCATTTATGCCAGCTGGGTGAATCTTATTCTTCTGTTCCCTCTTCCATGAGCTGCAGTTTCACTTTTTTTTTTTATTATTTTCCTAAATAGCATCTCTACCTTTAGTTTAAAAAAAAGTAATTAAAAGAGAGTTATTCTCTTCATCCATCTAGATGACATTTCTTTAGTTTTCCCTTTTGTGTGCTCAGTAAAAAAAGGGAAGCTTTATGTGTTCTTTATTATAGTTCTACCTGGAGATACGCGATTCAGACCAGAAGCCAGTGTCAGTTTATTGACACTGACCTGTGAAATATTTCCTGTCCTGTTATCTGTCTGTTCTCCAGCTTTCTAGGTCTGCTTTCTGTGTGACTCTGAAGTTATATATCAGCCAGCAGTGGGACTGCTGCCCCCCGTGTGCTGTACAGTAATGCATCAAGTATGCCATCATTAAGATAAATTATGTTCTCTTGTGAGTGTTTGAGTCTGTATTTTTCAGTACAAAAAAGCAGCTGTGCTTGAACTAGACTTTAGGATGGCTCTTAAATGTTAGAAAAAAATTGATTACTTAGCACAATTTTGGCAAGGGAATTAAGAGGATTTGGGCTTGCTCTGTATAATATGGTATTTCTGTTGTTAATACTGATATAGAAATAAAATGGCAGCAAAAGAAAAAAACAGAGATAAGCAACATTTTTTAAAATATAATTCAGGTTTTAATTATGGCGTTACAACATGCTGATAAATATGCAGACTTTTAGCAAATCTGCTATGCTTTAATGAATGTCACTGGCCCTAAATCTGAGCTGTAGAATATAAATTCTGAAACACATGATTAGGGCTTGCATGGGACTTCTGTCTCATTCCTGTTGCAGTTGCTAGGAGGTCTCATTGCCTTCACCTAGAGTTATATTAGACACTAGAAGCAAGACAAACTTCTGCTAAAGTTTTTGTGGAAATGTAAAGTTAGAAAAACTTCAAAGTTAAGATTTCTCACTACAGAACATTATAGAGTTATTGGAAAAACACATTATGGAAGTAATACAAAAAAATCCCTGCTCCATTCTCAGGGAACAATAAATAACACATGATTCAATAGGCTAGTCCTTTATTATATTATGATTCTGTGAGACATATTAGTTTTCCAGCACACATTAAACTTAGTGTGTGATGTTTGTATTACGAAAGCCTGTCTGAAAAATATCCCTTGAAAAGTCTCAGCTTTGGTGGGTGTCTTTAGATGTTCTTAAACATGTTTTTTACCACCTCAACCTCACTTTCACAATTTCCTTTAAATTTCCTAATATTTTACTTGCTTCTTTGTTAATGAGTCCTTTCCTCTGCCCTTGCTAGGTGTGACTTTTTGAATAAATTTAAACTTTTGTTTCAGTGGAAGCACTCATTAAAGATTCAACAGGTGTGTATTTCAATATTTCTAGAATAAAATTAGCATGTATGCACTTCCTATTCTAAGACTTCTGATTTATCCTACTAGGTACATAAAAGTCACTGTAACACTAAAAACTTTGCTTATCTAATTGAATGTTGAAAATAATTATCTGAGAGGGCAAGGACTGATGTTTGTCAAACTCCTTAGAGAAGACATTTTCCCTACTTTTGTGAACACTTCAATTAAGTGTTCCAAATTAAATTACACTAGAAGTGAACTTTGAGATTTTTTTTTTTTTTTTTTTTTTTTTTCAGAAATGCCTGTGAAATTTAAAATACTCATCAGCTTTTCAAGAAAAAGTAGTGGAGAAAGAAAGGAATATCAGTTTAGTTTGAAAAAGAAATTGCAAAAGTTCCTGATAGTGATCTCAAGACAGTGTGAAACACATTGTAGTGTGAATATGAAAAGGTGGCAACATGAATTTTTAAGTGTTTACCTGCCTTTCTTTGTATCACTGTTTTGGTGGCAGGGATATACAGATATCTTAGAAGTTGTTGGTTTAGCCTCCCATCCTTACTTCTGCATATGAAAACATCCCTAGGCTGAAAGTAAAGTAAGTATTCACTGATAGAGGGTGCATTTGAATACTGACAGGCTGAAGTCTAAAAAGGAAGATCTACATGGTTATGGTGCCTTGTTTTGCTCTCCTGAGTAGTCTTGACAAATTCCTCATAGCTTTATATGGCCAAAACCAAAAATATCTTCAGGCACCTTGCAGATAACTTATAAAGAAAAAAATAAAAAAAGCACCTGATCATAGGCTTATAAATATCATCACAACATTATACAAGGTGATAGAAAACATTCTGATGAAATGAATAAAGATCAGAAAGTAAAAGGAAAAAAGGATAAAATACCACATGGGTATTTGACATTTGAAGCCTTCTGGATCACTCTGATTCCTCTAAAAGCAAGTTTTTGAAGGAAAGTAAAGCAAGAGTAATACATTTCAATAACTTCCTGTTTTAGTGCCATACACAAATTATTAAGGTAGAAAAGGTATTACTTAACACAAGATTTGTAAATAACAATGTCTCAAAACCCAGTGTACAGAAAGAGAAATGTTCTCTAAAGGACATTTTTGGTAAAACAAGCTAAGGGTCATCCTAGAAGCTGATTTAATATTTCCATTAATAACCCCAATGCCAAATGTACTATTAGTGTGAGGATGGAATCTGTGGGTCATTACCAGCCCCACTGACTGTGTTTCTGATGAATGAGGAAGTTGGGAAAGATTTCTGATGGCCCCACATACTTTGAGAAGCTTGAATTTGGATTGGCAAGCAGGATGAATTGTGAGCTGCTTCATCCACTGCATTTCAGCTGAGAATCTGGATTGTTTGATTTGCTTTTCTAGCCTCATATTAAGCCCTTTAAAATGACTACATTCATTGAATTCAGGAAGCATTTTATAAATACAAAGATGCTCACTTGCATGAATTCTTTTTTAGTTCAGGATTTAAAGTAATGATAATGGGAAGCTAATGGATTGCTTATGTCTTTTTATCTTTATTTTCATAAAATGTATGAATATATTGAAATAATGATGCCTCTCTTTGTAAGTGCATTTCCATAATTTTTTTCTGCTGACACGTGGTACAGATGTATAAGTGGACTTGTTGAAGGAATCCTGTTCCACTTCAAGGAATTCTAAGATACAGCATTAAGATCTATTTGATCATCCATATGCAAATGATAATTTTGGAAATAAAACAAAAATATATTTCTAGGAAAATTGAATTTTTGTATTAACCATTGTTTTATATAGTTATAATTTTCTTTTCCCAATCATTGATCATATTTTCCCAAGTATCACTGTCCCATAACAATTTGGCAGCTTTTTTTGTACAAAATATTGTCTACTGAGAAAAATGTGTAAAAGCAGAACTAAGGAAATAATTTTTCCTAGGTATACAACTTGCTAGAGTGATGAAACAAATTCTACATTATTTTTCTCATGTTCTCTCAGCTGCCACATTAAGAGATATTAACCAGAGATTCTATGAAGTACTGTCAGAAAATAAAACTTAATTGGGTATTAAAAACTAAAGCAAAATTTTTTACATCTGGAATGCTGAACAATGCACATTTTCAAAGAGTGGTGAGTACTATTTATACAACCAGAGAAAAATTAGATTGAAGAAATGAAAAAATGATTGTTTTCCCATATAATAACTTGCTATTGATGAATATAAAGGGCATTACAAATTTATTACTGTTTTCAAAGTGGCAACGGCAAAAAGATGGGAAAATACTATTTTGAAGGAAAAGGAAAGAAATCATCTAACACTGCAGTAAGGTTATATGAGTCAAAGATTGTGAAGGCAGCTGAATTTTAAACTGAGAGAGAAAGAAGAAGAAAGTTTAAGATAATCAGAAACATTTAATTGGACACAATCCAAAAAAGAGGCTCCAGACATCACTGCGTGTGTCATGTACAGTCTTTCTGTTTTTACTTCTGCCTTGCCTTAAGGAAAGAAAAATCACACAATATGGCTTTTACTTAAGCTAAACTCATGCCTTTTTTCTCATGAAGCTCCAAATGCATGTAATTTGTGTCCATGTCTGCAGATCTCTGCACAGGGAGAAAGCAGAAAGCTTAATATAATTTATCTTGCACCAGTAAATCTTACACAAAGTGATGTTGGGCAATTTGCAAGAGCAAGTCTAGTGCTAAATGATAGGAATGTTCTATTTATTCACTAAATAATGATCTGTTACTATGAAATTCTGCACAAATTAACAAAGAACTTGAGGTAGTGTATGCTATTTACAAGAATGTGTAGGGACAGGACAAGGAGGCTTCAAACAGAAAGAAAGTAGGTTTAGGAAAGATATTAGGAAGAAATTCTTTACTGCAAGGGTGCTGAGGCACTAGAGCAGGTTGTCCAGAGAAGCTGTGGGTGCCCCAGCCCTGGCAGTGCTCAAGGCCAGGTTGGAGTGAGCTCTGAGCAATGTGGTGTAGTGGAAAGTGTCCCTGGCCAAGGCAGGACGGCCGGAACTGGATGATCCTCAAGGTCCATTCCAACCCTGACATTCTGTGATTCTATGATTCTATTACAGCAGTGTTCTTTGATTGCACTTGTGGGCCATTAGGAAAAGTAGGAAATATTTTAAATTCTACTTTGCCCATTTTCTCTATACAGTCTTCAAAAAGCTTCAAAAAGAAATGGTAGAGAATAGCCAAGATATAAGCAAAACTAAAGAACACCACATGTCAAATGTGGCTTGTTAGCAGGTGAACAGTTCTCTTGGTCTGTCTATATTTCTCTGTGTGATGTAAATTTAGCACATGTAACAGTACTTGCTCAGTCCTAGAAACTTTCAAGCAGCTTTCTGGGAACAAGGAAATAACTTAGGGAAAGGATTTCTGCTTTTTAACTTTAAACTGAATCCAGCCATGGTGTATATGAGGACTGGGAGCTACATTCATAGAAGCAAAGTGCCTGAGACCATTCATTAGCGCTGAGGAAAACTGGCACAAGAAACTATGCAGACATGCAATTAGCATGGAAAACAGATGGCTAGATGCAAAATATTTGCTAAGGATAGTCCCTCTGCCATGCTGATCCAAAGTGGTGCTGGTTTGGGGGAGTGCTAGCTAGGTGGGCTGCAGCACAGTTGTAGCATCTACACAATGCACACAGCGATGCTCCAGCTTTGGGATCTGCTAATTTCTTAATTTAGGCAGGTGCAGAGTTCCTCTCCCCACCAGCACCCTATCATCTGTCTGTCATTAAAGGAGACAGAGTAAACACCTTTCCAGTCACTATTATTATGCATCTAACACAGAGTACTGCACAAGAGAGTTGCTGATGGTGCCATTCCATTGGATGGAGATATGTTTCTCAACTGGTAATATTTATAGCAGAATCAACCAGAATTTTTTCAAGTGACCTGTCTCATTGTATGGCCTGCTAAGTGTTGCAGTACTAATCCTAAAATTACTAACCCCTTCTATAGAGTCTGATTTTTCAAAGCACTAAAAGAGGGACATAAACTCCAAGGGGAAAAAGTGGAAAAAAAAAAAAGAGTACTCAATTTAAAAATGTTTCTTTGGATGGGGGTCTAGATGACATATGCACAGATGGACTGGGTGAGGCTTGCAGTAGGATTCTAATTTAAACTTTCATTTGCAAGAGAAAAAAAATTTAGCAAGCCTTTAACATGTGTTCTCCTACTAAGGTATAAATTATGCAGCACATAAAGTCTTGATTCTGTTAGAAAGAAGTAACTAAATAAATAACTTAGATCTTTTTTAAGTTCTGAGCATTCATGCACAATAAACTGTCTAATTATAATTTTTTTTACTCTATTTGAAGTCCTTGATAAAATATTCTTGCAAGACTTGAAAGAGGAAAAATAGAAAGTTTAAATTTTTCAGTAGACAAGACATTAATTTTCTCTCAGTCCAGTAATTGTAAAAATACAATTCTGTTTCATCTTTAATACAAGGTAGAGAAAGGGAAAGTGAATTATCTGCCTTAGAAAAGAGATTACTAATAATGAAATTACTGTCTTCTTGCAGGTATAAATTTGCTGTTTATTAATGCTTACACATGGTTTCAGACTTACATGATGTACCAGACAAGAAGAGAACTTATACGATTGGAATTAGAATTTCTGCTGCAACACATCATATTAAATTACATGAAATGCTGGTGGAAAGCTTCATGTAGGCAGATAACATGACACAAATAACAGCATCATCTACCCAAATCTATTTGCACTGAAAAATTCATTAATTTATTTCTGATGCCTAAAAGAATTATCTCCATTTTTATCAGTGAGGAATCCCATCTCCTGCCTTCTTCCAGAATCTTCCCAAATGCTATTGTGCTTCTCCTGCTGGATGTAGAAAGCTCTGTGAGGAATGAAGACACAACATAAAGGCAACATTTTCCCTAAGTCCTCTAGTTTTAAAGGAAGCAAAGAAGCTGTGATAGATATTTTGAGGCAAGATAGCGAGATAGCTGGAGGTCTCAGGTACATATCATAGGGAATTGACTGTACCAGAGATTTTCCATCAGGGTCTATCAGCTGCCCACTCTGAATTTTGAGTCTAGGGGCGAGGAGAGGTCAGTGGGACAAGGAAGAAGTGTGTCAGTGGAACCAGCTTTTCTCCTTTACATCCTCTCCACACTCCCAGATCACAGCTGAAAGCAAGCATATATTAACAGAGTTTCAGAGATAGTCATTGGCACCTCTTCTCCTAGGCAGAAGTATCTGCTAGGATATTCACATTCTCCAGAGCCCAGTATGATCCCATGAGGCCAGGAAAGACGTGAGTTGAGTAGGGAAAGAAGTTCTTGCCTTCTAAAGAAAAGGTGTGCAGAGTGATGGGCACAAGACAAGAAACATCATGCATAAGAAATATTTGGAAACTTCTTCATATTGGATCAATACAAGTAAAAAAACCAAAACCCTATTTTCATTATTCTTCCTTTCAAATTAGCCTTTACAAAATGCTTTAAAAATATTTTTCTTCACAGCTATTTTATTATTCCTGTACAATGCCCATATTTTCTTGCTAGATAACAGCTACATCAAATTACTTTTGTTTCATGGCTCTTTCATCACTTTGCTGAGCCCAAATCATCAGACAGCAAAAAATTTTGTCAGAGATGAAGCCTTTTGATAGACTTAGGCTCCACTTCTTCAGGCTACTCATTTTTCTGCAGGATTTTGAGGGATGAAATTAAATACTCTGGTTTCCCTGAAACATTTCTCAGAAAGAACTTGCCATTTATAATGGAAAATAAGTCTCTGCATGTCCTCTGTAGTGTATTTTACGCTTTCCCAAATAATTCTTCAGCAGAAGAAATTCAGGTATTTGGCGGATTAACATTTTCATATCTTACACATTGTTCAATGAGACCATAGAAATATTTCTAGGCATCATTATTAGGCCTATAACCACATGTTAATGCATAAGAAAGGCCAGTTTATTTTTAACCACACCCCTTTTTGATGTGTAAACAGGACAACTAACAACTTTTATGATCAAAAGTATCCACACTAAGCTCCTGAAAAAACAAGATGTGTATAAAAAACTGCAGAGATTGAAATTTTTTCTTATAACAGTAAGGAGTTCTGGATTGCAACAAAATCTGGTGGGACTGGAGAACACAGAAAATTTGGGAATGAGGTTTGTCCATTTGTGGAAGACCTTCTAATACATATTTGTCATGATTTCAACCATTGTTTATTCTACATAATTTACATTATTTCCCTTACAGTTTTGACAAACTGAATTATTTAGTATCTTTACCCTTACAGAAAAGGCAGATTGGCTAACTTCATCCCAGTTCTCATTTCCTGTGAAATGTGTATTTCCCATTTGCATTTAATGCTGCATTGCAAATAAATTTGGCTTCTCATTTTGAATTAAATGAGCTACAAAGTTCCATGGAAACTCTGAAACATTTTTTATAGGAATATATATTCTCTTTTATTATATTTTTTTTTAAGTTTTACTGAAGGAAAAAAAATCAGATTAGTACTGATCCCTTGAGATGTCATCATTTTTACTTACAATTCTAGTTTCATCGAGAACTAGATTTTTTTCTCTCTTATAATTGGCATGCCAACATATTTTTATTTTATTTTTATAAGACTATTTAGAGTCACAGTAATTCACTGACTGCAGCTGCTGAAGCTGCTGTAGTATCTGTCTCTGAATCACAGCTACTAGCAGTGAAATGTTCCAAATTCTTCTGCAAACTGTCAAGATCTTTAACAGCACATATATTAAATATTTTGAGCTATTTCACTAAACTGTTATTAAAAAAAAATCCAACCCAAAATCTTGGCATATTCTCTAAATTATGTAGCTATTGTGTGAGAAAATGGAGCTCTTGTGGAAGGGAAATGAGAGAAAGGATATACAATTAATTTAACACCTCAAAACCATAAATTGTTTAGCTGAACAGAACAGAAATAAATGTACAATAGATGAAATAGTATTCAGCTTGGCCAATGTTTAAAAATGTAACTTATTATGAAATAACTCTGTGTCAGTAAACAGCTTCTGCCTTTAATAGTACCCATGTAATGGAAATACATTTCGGAAAGCATCAGCTTATCAGTAAATGTACACAGATGGTCCCTCTATTTACCATCAGTTCTTTCACTGGCTCCCCAAACAGCCTGAGGAAACTGCATTTACTAAGATCTCCTCAGATAGCTGTAGCAAGCAGAGCACTTCCCATCAGTATCAAAATCACAGTCCTCTCTTTCATATCATATTTTGAGCACATCCAGTAATCTGACCTGTCACAGGCGCCAGCCAAGTGGAAATGACAGTGAATGACAGTAACAGACCAAATAAGATGGCTGCAGGAGTGCAGAGAGACCCAGGGACCTCAATCAACTGAACCACAAATCCATTAAATGATTTAATTTTGTGTATCCAACTGTGGGGCAATGTTTACAGCAGGACAGTAAAATACACCCACAAAAAAATAAAAGCATGTAAAGGAATAAAGAGTTTGAGAAATAAAAGTACTCTGAGGAGAAGTTAATGCTTGATTGGTCCCTATTCTGGAAGATGTTACAAGCTTTATATGCACATAGAATAAACTGTTCTGTAATATGACCTTACATTTTAGAAAATTATTCACAAATGAAATCAGTTTTGACTAGTAATGCAGGAAGGTAAAAAGACAACTTCTTCCACGAAAGTAGGCTAGTCAACTTGAGTTTCGTTTGAAGTCTTTTTCCTATCACTCCCATTTTCTGACTGGCACTGTGGTGCCTGAAATGCAGAAATAACACATTTTATCCTGGATTAAGTGTACATTTTTACTCATGTATACTTATTTGTTCCAGGCTCAGACTTAAGTTTCAAATGAAAAAGCAAAACTGGTTTAAAAAAACATGGCACATTAAGATATATATATGGTTTTAGATATTGCCGAACTATAATTTTGTATTCATCCTCTCTATTAAGGGATAGTTTGGCTCATTCTTTACTAATAATTTCAAATGAAGTTTGGTAGGATAGATAGACAACACGCCTAAACTGTGCCTTTGGATCATCTCATGAGGAGGTGATCTGTTGTCTTTTTGCTCTGTCAGTGGCATGGTTTTGATATGTGATGAACTTGGGCATTAACTCATCACAAAGTAGGCTGCTAAATATGATTTATGATTAGACACTATTCATTCAAACACATAAACTGTTTGTAGCAGGAAAAATAATCATAAAGAATACATGAGAATTAGAAAAGGCGTTTTGTTGTTGTTTGCTTTGTTTTGGTGGGTTATTTTTTTTGTGTGTGTTTGTTAGGTATTTAGTTAGTTTGTTATGCATTAAATCTGCTTAGGAAGCAAGATACTTTTCTTTAACTAATAACAGCCAGATGTGCCTAGCTGAAAAGAAAGTCAGCATGTCACTCTTTCATAATTCTTTCAGTTATAAGAAACCCCAGATCAAATACACCTGTAGTGTAGCTGCATTGCAACTGATAGGGCCATACAGAGCACTCTAGACAACAGAATATTTTAAGGCTAGAGACATTCATTAGGTAATGTTTGAACAAAGCCTCTGTAAAGCTACAAAACTCTGTGATCACACTATATAACACGTGCTTTTGCTAATAAGCAGCACCTTCTTCCCAGTGTAAACTCACAACTACATCAGATCATTAAAATCACTGAATAACAAAGGCAGGGAATTTTGTCTAAGAAGCTCTCTCTTAAGCAAAGAAACTTGCAGAGAATGGATTTCTTTCCATCAGTTCTTTCTTTTTAAACTTCTTCATTCTATGAGGGGATTTTAATTTTTAGCAAGTAGCTAAATATCCCCCAAACCAATCAATGTCTATAAGATAAATAGCTTCTTGTTTTGATCAGATGCCACACTGTCACTAAAAGAGGTCTCAGTCTGACTGTTACCTATTGAAAGACGCTGCATGTCACTGTCATTTGTCAAATGGCATTCTTTGCTGCATTTTCATAATATACCACAAAGTCAAAAGATACATTTCTCATAGATATATTTCTAATGTTTTGAATGCAGGGCAAAACTAGCCTTCTGGGCACATATTACTGGATTCAAGAATGTGCTGCTCATTTATTAGTCTATGCTCATTTAGAGGCTTGAGATGAGCTCCAGAACATGCTTTGAGGGATAAAGACTGTACAGTCATTTGTAGTTAAAGAACATTTATTCACTCCTTTCTACTCAGACATAGGCAGGTATGATGGTTTCAAGGCTTTTCCTCAACTCTCTACTGCATTGCCAGTAATAGTAACAGGCAACTGGTACTTGGACAATTCTTACAGCACCGAGTGCATCACACAGTCCTTTAACCCAAAATGGGACATGAAGACCACAGGCACAGAAAGGTGCTGGGTTTTAGCTCAATTCTTGACATAACCTCTTGTGCAAACACAAACAAAAGAATGTAGAGGGCAGGTGGATTTTTTTCTTTTCCTCATGTATTCTAGCTGTTGAGTGTAGCTGAGCATACTGCCTCATATATTTTTAATTTATCTCTGTATATGCAGCTACACAGATATTCTTATTTTACCTTCATTGAAAGCTTTCCTTTGTATAAAGGAAATCTTTTTATTATCCTGGTGGAAAAGATGGAAGGAAGGAAGGAAGGAAGGAAGGAAGGAAGGAAGGAAGGAAGGAAGGAAGGAAGGAAGGAAGGAAGGAAGGAAGGAAGGAAGGAAGGAAGGAAGGAAGATTCCAAGATAAACCGATTTTTTCCCAAAAAATCATAGGAAAGTTTTTTACTTATTTTGCAAAGAAAATATGGCAGTCTTAATTATGATGGCTAATTCATGTAGAGCTGACAAAACTGCTCAGTTCTCTAGCAGAACTGCAATTACTGCTGTTTTACTTGCTTCTAGTTTGTTGCCAATACTGCCCTACTTCAGCAAGCCATGTGGAGTGTATCATTCTGTGCAGAAACACTTCTGTTCACAGACTTTTTCAATACCAGATTTTCCTGTGTGTTTTCCTTTCTGTGGAAATATAAATTATGTCCTCAAAATGACCATTCACACTTTGATGCATACTAATCAATGTAAACATGTCATTTTATAATTAATTCAGAACTAATTAGCAGTAATTAGATGTGTCTGTCAAAGATATCAGCAGTAATTTAGAGTATATTACTTGTCAGTCAAATATGTTTTAAATAAATTTTGATAGCATTTCTGGCTCCAATTAACAGAACATCAGAAGCTTGCAGCCATTTTCGTGGATGTTATTCTAAGGAATAACAAGGAAGGGACTATATGCATATTTATGTAAGAATATTTCCAACTGTGTTGCTAATATTAGAGCAGCTTGAATCGAGAAAAGTACATTATCCTCATGTAGCTAAATTGAAAAGAGTTGACCTAGAAGTATAATAGCCAGTGAGGGAAATAGAGACACAAAGCACTTAATTAATGCCTAAAACAGATTTAGAAAATGCAATTTCATTTTCTCTCTCTTTTTTTTAAATACAATTCCTATGATACTACTGATTCTGTGTTTCATAAATCATTACCTAATAGTATATTAAAATTTGAATTTCTGTAGTTGGCATAAAATTTTGGGTGCAAGGAGAGCAATGGAGTTGTACCTCTGTTAGTGTTTGAAGGATATTTTTCCAATCTTTTATAGATATCTGGATCAGAATTTGATCCATTCCATGCTGAGTTTAGAAATGAAGCTTCATTAGAATTATGAATAAATGAGAAATACAGCAAGGAATGATTGAGAACACACAGTTTTTCTAGATTTATACTGGCTCTTGTATGCCTGAATAGATAGATCCTGTCAGCTACTATTCTGACTACACTTTAAAAAAAAAAAAAAAAAAAAAAGCATATCTTCAACAAATAAGTAAACACAATCAGCTTTTTTAAATAAAGTAATTCTCAGGAATTCTAAGTGAATCTTTATCCAAGGAATGGTAGCAGAGTTATGGGATAGGAGGCCATAGAAACCTTTCTAATCTGAATTGAGTCAACAACACTCACCCACCATCCTTTCTAATCAATGTTTGTCAAAAAAGATGCTGAGAACAAAGAAAACAGATTAAGAAGTGATTCCTGGGTCCAGAACCCATGCTCTCAACAGGGTAGAGATGGAATGCATTGGGTCAAATTTAAGATTAGAAACACTGCTATTTTATGGATGGGCCAGCAAATTCTGCATGGAACTACACTGCTAAGAACAGCTAAGGGTAGAGCTGTAAAATCAAAACAAATACATCCCAAGAAGCATCTTAAATCTCTTGCCATATTGGACTTTTTGAAGGAGAATATGTGGCTAGCTTTATAGGTAATAGTAGACTTTATGGTGCAGAAAAAGTAAATTATGTTGGACCTGAGAGTATGCACTTTTCTGGATGTCTCATCTCCCACATTTTTTCCAGCACTTTTTATGAAATTACAAGATCAAGAACATGAGTTCATTAGACAAACCAGGAAGGCAATACCCTTGTGCAGAGAAAACAAAACAGTGACTTGCCAGGTAGATTTTCAAGACATCTCCCTAAGATGATACAATGTGATATTACCTATCAATGCAGAATTTTATGTTTTTTGTTTGGTTTTTATTATCTTTTTCCTAAAAAACAAAAAAAAAGGAATCTTTTTTTAAACAGTGACATGAAATGCCAGTGCTCCTTTTCAGATATTTTTAATCAGAAATGTCCATAAAAACATGAAATCAGACCTTTAAGGATGACCATGACCTTGGAATATTATTGCTAAAATCTGCATAGAATTTGGAAGAAAGGTATTTCCGGAAGTAAAAAATGTATTTTATCCAAATCTGTAAACATTTTTTTACTGCATTTTCATGCTAGCAGACTAACTCTTTAAAAGCACATTCTTAAACCCCTTCCTCGTTATTTTTTTCCAGATTTTGAATGAAATATTTGTTTAAATACTAAGAAAAATGAAATTAATTGCTTCAAAAAAAAAAAAAAGAAAAAAAGTTAAGCATTGTCTTATAGCATACAGTCATAAAAAAAAAAAAAAAGGTGCATCAACCAGTAGTTCGGTTTGTTTTTTTTTTAACACATACTTCATGAACTTGTCTGATAAGCAGTGATAAATCCTTAGAAAATAGGTCAATACAACAATTAGAAAAAATAGAAGCCAGGACACATTCAGGTTATCATAACATGTTCGTTTTTCACAGATTTTTTTACATACAAAATTCCTGGTTTTTAGGGCTTGCAAATGATAATATCCAAGGGTTTTAGCTTGGATTTACTTAGCATGGAGTTCTGAGAACTTAAGATAGTATTCCATGAAAGGTTTTTTATTATTTTTCTCCCTTTCCTCTATCCTCATGTTGATAAAAATATTAACATGAAATACATGACCACAGAACTACATAAAGTAAAGAAGCTCATCTGAAGCTACCCATGCCCTTGGCCAAAAAAGAGAGGAGCATGAATCAACTGTGCTTTTCAGGAACACCCAATACAGAACATTTTCCTAGTTTATTGTCTGACTTTCTTAGTTTCTTACTATTGATTAAAGAAAAAATATTCTACATCTTCATCCTAAAAATTATAATCTAACAAGCTAATTACCATAGTCCCTACAAGTTTTTAATATAACACCTAGTGTCTAAGCAATTCTATCCTGGTGCAATGAAGAGATTACACAGATATACCATCTGCAAAACATCAATGCTGCTATGGTGGTAATAGCTGTTTTGAAATAATTGTTTAGTGACTGCCTCTCGTGGTATTTATTTCTTTAAAATTGGAGTATCAATGTATTCTATGATACTGATGTTTTTGGCTTAGAATCAATCTAGTCCTGGTAGAAAATCTGCTTTTCTCTCTTACTGTTTTTACTTAGGAAAAGAACATGGACCAATCTATCTTCAAATTGTGGGGAGACGAGTCACTGCCACATTGCTGAGATTGCACTGATTTTATTCTTTCATTCTTAGCCCTATGCTGGAGACTGCACAAAAGAGAAGAAATGTTTCTACTGAAAGAACCTCGGCAGACTGTTGGCTGACACGACCAAAGAGAAAAAAAATGAATGTTGTGCAGGAAATGGTAACTAATGGCAGCCAAGCATGCATCCTCACTCAGGCAATGCTGTGTCAGGGATTGATGAACTGGCTCCTGGAGGGAGGGAGCAAATCCATATTGTGGTGTGGAGCAGAGGTAGGGCTCTCTGCAGAGCAAGGTTAGAGCTGGGTTAATTGTGCCTGCCTTGACTAGCAAGTGAGGATACAGCATGAGCCCAAGCCAGCTGTAATGCTTTCAGCTCAGGAGCTAACACCTAAAGGCAAGTCAGCACACTGCACACTGCTGTGTTCACAGTGTTGCCCTCTTCTCAACATGCTTTTTCTGACTAGAAACACTTAAATCTGCAGCTCTGAGCCACAGATGCTTCCCTGTGGATTACAGTGATAGAGACAATATTGGAACTGGGTTTTTCTCCCCACCATACTCTGTTGCATCTTAGTTGCCTGCTTTTGTTATTTTCCTATTGTGCAATAACATATTAGGTAAGAAAATGGATTTGGATGAGGGGATCAAGTGAATCCACAATGAATTTTTGTATGACACCAAGTTGTGTGGGAGCGTTGATCTGCTGGGTGGTATGAATGCTCTGCAGAGGGATCTGGACAGGCTGGAATGATGGGACAATGCCAGTGGTCCCATCTTGGGTTAGGTTCAATAAGGTGAAGCTCCAGATCCTGCACTTGAGTCACAACAACCCCATGGAATGCCAGAGGCTTGAGGGGGGAGAAACTGGCTGGAAAGCTGCCCAGCAGAAAAAGACTTGGAGGTGCTGGTCAAAAGCTGGCTGAATGCAATCCAGCTGTGCCCAGAAACCAGTCTAATCCTGCTTTGTGTCAGCAGTACTGTGTCCAGCAGGAGCAGGGCAGTGAATGTTCTCCTGTTTCAGCACTGGTGAGGCCACCCCTCGAATCCTGTGTCCAGTTCTGGGCCCTTCACTGTAGGACAGACACTGAAGTGTGAAGCATGGCAATGAGCCATTGAGAAGGGTCTGGTGAGAAGGTGAGAAGGGCAATGGAGCTGGTGAAGGGTCTGGAGGGAAAGTCCTGTGAAGAACAGCTGAGGGAACTGAGTTTGCTTAGCCTGGAGAAAAGGGGGCACCTTATTGCTCTCTACAGCTGCCTGAAAGGAGGGTGTAGCCAAGTGGGCACGGCTTTTTCTCACAGGCAGCTAGTGACAAGACAAGAAGAAATGGCCTCAAGCCATGCCAGGGGAGGTTCAGGCTGGACATCAGAAAGAATTTCTTCACTGAAAGGGTTATGAAGCCCTGGGAGAATCTGCCCAGGGAAGTGGTGCAGTTACAATTCCTAGTATTCAAGAAATGACTGGACATTGCACTTTTTTGCTTTGGTTTAGTTGTAAGGTGATGCTCAGTCAAAGGTTGAAATCAAAGATATTGGAGATGTTTTCCAATCTTAATATTTCTATGAAACTATCAAAGTATTCTAAACAGTCAGTGAGTCATTATTTCCTAGGGAAGCAGTGATAGAGTTGATACATTCTGTAATGATAATCTCAGACCAAAGGTCTTAATCTGGATCAAGATATAGATTTGGTATTCTGTGTAATTATATCCTGCTTAGATATTACTGATATAATTCAAATATGGATCCAACCAAACCTTTTTCAATCCCTCCTTCCCTCAGACAAACTATCAGTCCAATACCAAAACAGTTTTGGTTTCCTCTTGCTTCTGAACACCTTGACTCTGAAACTAAGATAATTAATATGAAAAGGGGCAAAAAGTGAGTAGCCTTTGGTAAAATACAAAACCTGCTGTTAGGATGCCTTCTCATGGTAGCAGTTGTAATTCTCTGTATTACATGTCATATTCTAATAAGTTTATCTTCAATGTACAGAATATTTTGTTTAAGAGCATGGTAAACCACCAAGGAAGTCTAACTTCCTTTGAACCCTTTCTGGAGCCAAATGCTTAAGCCTAATTATAAATTGCTATGCTCTTTATTTCCATTTGAAATTCTCCAACTATTCTAATTAGGCTTTCCCAAAGGTCAGAGAACATTAACAATCCGGGCACAGTCTGACTTTTTGAAGTGCTCAAAAATCTACTGTTAATGGTATTTGAGGAAACATAAGAGAAAACCAGCTACCCTGGCTAGCATAGAATAATTAATAATAATAGCTATGTAGTGATGACATATCCAGGTTAATTGCATACTAATTAAAGGCTATAGTAAAGCAAATTACTGTTTGCATTTGAAATAATGGCTTGTGGCCACAGTAACTCATAGAAATGTGCTGTATCCTCTTGGCAAGTTCTCAAATGGGAGTGAAATTAATTTGAGACATGTACACACGATCTAGTCTGAGAAGTCAAAAGTTTTGAGAAGCTTTCTGCAGTGAGACAGGGATAGTCATTAATGAAGTAGAATTTGATATGAGTTGAAGTTAAGTTCTGAAAGAGTGAAGGAAGAGACTGGCTGGCAGAGCTGGGAGTCAATCAAAAGATAATTAACAGGCAGTGCAGAGCATGAGGAGCTATTCAGCATGAAGAATCAAATCTTTAGTTAGGGGCAAACAGGGAAAGAGCCAGGAGGGGAGTCCCGCAGTGAGCTATTTCTGGATGTTTAGAAAGGAAATTAAGGAGTTTGTCATTTGGAGGATGACTGACTGAAAACAGAGTGCTGGCCAGATATGAACTGTGTAAGATCTTGGTGCTGTTTGGAAAACTAGTTAGAGGCTTTAGCTTATGGGTTTTTAGTGCGCTGTGAGACAGATAAAGTGGATGGGATAACAGACTATTTCTGGGGAGGAAGAACATCCAGTACTCTGAGCAATCAAAAGCTAAACTGAACTTCTTATGCTAAATGAGGAAATAAAAAAGATTTTCAGAAAGACAACATTCAGTCAAGGCACTACCAAGAACATGACTAACCATAGGCTGCCATCCTGGGTTTCTCCTGTGTCTGATTCTTATTACACTTTGGCCACACCACAACTACACCAGTCCTTTGATGCAAGGGAGAAAAGAAATATAGGAATGGAGAGAAAAGAAGAATTGGGTTCACAACTCATAGTTAGGTTCAAGTATAGCTGAAATTCAAAAGTTTGGATTTTATATAGTTTTATTTACAGAATAATTCAATAGAGAGACACAGAGTTTGAAATAAAACAAAACAAAATAAAATAGCAAATAAATGATAACCTGGTTAAAAAAATAAAGCTACTATAAAATAAGATTCACTTGTGCTCAGTTTTAGCCTACAGGCTTTCTGACAGGCCTTGAGGACCAAATGTCTCCCCCAGAAACTTGCTAGAAGCATAGTCACGTAGTTCCTCTGTTGCAATTAAAGTAGGATGGAGTATCCTCTCTAAAATAGTAAAGGATTTCAGATGGGATTTTCCTGGAATGCCTCACCCTGTAAAAGATATCAACAACACTTCATTGCAGATACAGATGGAATGAGAGGCAGATTTCCCCCCTTTTGCTAACCCTAAAATTCTAACTTCCTTTCCTTTGTACATAATGGTAACTCTTAGGGGTCACATATTATTATCTGTATATTGACTATTTTCTTATGAGCATTTTGTTATTTGATTGAATGAAGAATATAATGAAACCATTTTAAATTATTCTGTTCTACACTGGAATAAGCAAAGTAATATCCAGTTGATGAATAAGGTGTGAATATTCTATTTAATACAGAATTAGAAAAAAAAAATTGTGGCTCATTTTCCAAATTTTTTGTAATGAACAAAGAACTTAATCCAAACCAAGTTTTCTAAGGATGCTCCATTAACCTTGTTTTTAAAACCCAAACTAATGTAACTTTTAAATACAAAATAGTTTTTACTTCGCAATAAGAAAAGTAGTAACTGAATTAGAGCCAATAACATTTCAGAATATTTGGCCACATAAAATTGTTTATTCCAAAACGGTCTTTAGAAGCATCATTTTAGCCAGAAAAATAAATTATATTACTTTACCAAGGGGCTAGACCTGCAGCTGATAGTAGACATGATAAATGGACTTCAGAAGTGTAGTGGCGATGGATATCATGACTGAAGTGTTGATACAAACCAATTAGCAAAATTAGAAATATTTCATGTGTCTTATACAGGTATGCTCTTTTTTCTGTAAAACTACAGCACCAGCTGCATCTTTCTCCACTGTTTCATTTTGTTTTGGTTTTTTTCCAAGATAAAATGAAGTGATTGAAGAATTCTTGCTCTTGCAGTTGAGCTGCTGAAAATATGCTTTAAAATCATTAATAACAGGACATTCAGTTCTTTTAGCAGCTTAAGTAAACTCTAACTAAGGGGCCAGAATTTAAAAAAAAAGAAAGATGACTTTATCTACTTTGAAATCAACGTGCAAATCTCAGAAAGCTTGAATAGTTAGAAGAAGTAATAAGGCTGAAACTTTGCAAGACCTGAGAGAGACAAATGACCTGCAGCCTACAAAGCCACACATTTTCTAATATACACAGGGATAAAAGATTAGGATATAAGTGGCAAGCTTCTTTAAGTAGAAGGAAAAAGTACAGTTATGCTGTTAAAGGCCTTTCAGGTATGTTTTTCTGAGGAATAAGCTATTCACAATATGAAAAAAAAATTAGGAGAAAAGTGAAACCTACTGAGGGAAATGATGATGGATAATCATTTGTTGCTAATATGAAGAAACTGCTTTCACATGACAGGAATTCAGAGATCACATCAGAAAGACGAAATGAAAGATATTAAAAAAAAAAAAAACTCATAGAATATCCTGAGTTGGACGTAACCTAAAAGGAGCATCAAAGTCCAACTCCAGGCCCTGTACTTAGGGTAAAACATCAGCAATATCCATCTATACCTCAAACACTAGAATAATTAAAAAGATATATTAGAAAGAATGATTTACAAGACTGGAGACACCCACAGTACCTTCTCCTCCTCCTTTCCTCCCTCAGAGAGAAAAAGGTACAGTGCCAGAATCTCAAAAATAATTTAAAGGATGAGTTTAACAACACCGTTTTAATTTTTTCTAAATAAACAAAGCACTAACCAAGAGATATGAGCCCAAAGTTGTTCATATAAAAAGTGGTGCTCGCAAACAAGCTAAGTCCTACTAATGGCATTGAAGCAATGATACCTTAATGAGAAACATGAGAGAGGTAGAAAGGGCCAACTGTTGTGACAGACAGAGGAAGCATCCTGTTAAATGTAAGGAAAATGAGAAATCTAAATTTCTGATGGAAATAAATAGTGAATATGAAATCCTTAGATTCGCTAAATTTGGGGGAAACAAGTTAACATCAGTTGGTGTCATAAAACAACATTTTACAGCAAATGAGACAAAAAAAATACCTGAATTTTCCTGAAGATATATAAAATCTATCAAGACATTATAAGAGCAAGCTATTAGCAGAAGAAGATCATGCCAGAAGTATAAACACTGATGTTAACTGTGATGTTTGCAAAATGGAATAGAGGGGAGTTTAATAAATTCACTGATAAATTGACAGATGACCAGTGAGGAGTTTCCTCAATAAATATAGTAGAACAGAAACAATGGTCAAAATGCAAGTTAGCATTTAAAAGAAAAATAATAGAATAGTATTTCTGAAACAGTACTAAATTTTCCCCCCAGGATAGCATTACAGTGTTATTTCAACAGTTTTAAGTCTAAATTCATGCAGGGTAAGACACTCAGGATGGGTGCCAATCAGACCACAGTAAGTAACAGTGGGTAAATATTTTCACTACACTTCTCACTGGAGTTTTGAAAGATTGCTCCTCAGTGTGTCACCTCCACAAGGAACATGCCAGGAAAAATAATGTTGCAAGCATATTAGGACAACTAATAGGATACAAAATCACTGGTGGCAGATGACATGAGAGGATATGTAAAAATTCACTTTAGAGAGTGTGACAGCAAATTGAGAGCTCTCCAGGAGAAATAACCACCCACTAGTGGTCTAAAAATCACCTTTTAAAAGTATTCACAGATGTGATATTTTAACCTGCAAAATAGAATTATACCACAGCAGGACCATCCTCATCAGATACACCATTTGTAATGAGATGCTTTTACTACTTATTCAAGAGGGATTTTTCAGGAGGTAAGGGCTTGTACCTAGAAATTTGACTGTTTGCATTAGCTTCACTCTATCCTACTATATCAGAAGTCTGTGCAAACCTGAAATCAGAGAATACCAAGCCTCACCAGGATATTTAAGATATTTATCCCAGTTCATTAAGGTAACAAAGCACGCATGTGAAACCCCAGGCTCTACCTCAACCAAAATTAATGGACTGCTGTGTGGATTTCACTGCCACTGCTAATAATGCTGAGCCTTTTCTTAGGACCTTCTCTTGGACCTGTGCAATACCTGGGTGCCTGATGCTGCTTTGAATAAGCAGAACAATCCAGACCATAGAAGTTACATGAGATAATGTGAGAAACTACTGAGATCAAAAAAAGAACCCCAAAAAACATTTTCACTGCTCCTAGTACTGCAATCTAAAGCATAGTAGAAATACAATTGCTAATGCTTGTATAATAGATTAAAGTCACTATAATTTCTGTTTAAAAAAATCTTTAAACCTGCACTAAAGGGTATAATGGACTTCCAGCACAGCATGTCAGGCTCCTGCTTCATTATGCTTTTGAAAGGAAGGTGTAGGCTGTCAGGTTCCTCTCTCTCTTACTTGGCATATTGTGATTGCTGTTGCAGAATTTGAAGATTTCAATCACTTGCTAACAGGTCCAACGCCTATGAGTCATACTGGAATACCTGGTTGCACAATCTGCAAAATTGATGCAGAGAGTTTGTGAATCCCATCCGAAATACTGCCGAATGCTAGAAAGGAGTTACTCCTGCATTTAATGACACAAAAGGATAAAGCCTCTTTAACAGAAAACCTGCTGTTGGCTATATTTTACACACTAGATTTTAAATGTGGTACAAGTTTAAAGAAATATTATAATTTGGTTTAAATTTGGTTATTCTTGTTTAGTTTCTGTGATGGGTTGGCCATGGCCAGCTACCAGACACCCAATCAGACACTCTCTCAATCCCCTCCTCAAAGGACAGGGGCAGAAAATAAGATAAAAAGGTCATGAGTAGAGATAAAGACAGGGACTTATCGGCTATCATTACTGACAAAAAAACCCAGATTGAGGAAAGTAAATTTATTACTGTCAATTGAATTTGAGTCAGATTGTGCGAAATAAGGACAAAAACTAAAATAACTTCCGTCCATTTCCCCTTTTCCCAGGTTCATCTTCACTTTTTCATCCCTGACTCCTCTATTTCGCTGCAACTGCAGTGCAGAGGGACGGGGAATGGGAGGCTGCAGTCAGTCCATTATCAGCTCCGTTCTGAGCTCCTTCCTCCTCATGCTGATTCCCAGCTGCAGTTCTGGACATGTCCAAGTCCTTCGGGATAAGCTTGCTCCAGCGTGGGCTCTCCATGGGCTGCAGCTTCCCTCCGGGCACATCCACCTGTCCCAGGGGTGTCTCGGTGTCTCAGCCCATCCCTGCCGGGTCTCTCCTGCCCCGTCCCTGCTCCCGCTGTCCCCTCGGGCTCGCTGCGCTGTTTCTCGCTCGGTTCCCTGGCTCAGCCCTGGCTGCCGGGCAGGTTTTGCCCTCCCTTGCCCAGGCTCTCCCTGGGGCTGAGGGGCTCAGCCCTGCCCTGCGCTGGGGCCGCTGCAGCCGCTGGCACCGCCCGGGGCCGGGCCGGGCAAAGCCGGTACTGACGCGGTACCGACCCGGTACTGACACGGTACCGAACCGGTACCGACCCGGTACTGACCCGGTACTGACCCGGTACTGACCCAGTACAGCCCCGGTACTGCCCTGGTACTGACCCGGTACCGACCCGGTACCGAACCGGTACCGAGCCGGTACTGACCCGGTACTGACACGGTACCGAACCGGTACCGACCCGGTACTGACCCGGTACTGCCCTGGTACTGACCCGGTACCGACCCGGTACTGACCCGATACTGACCCGGTACTGCCCGGTACTGCCCCGGTACCGACCCGGTACTGACTCGGTACTGCTGCCACCACCGGGACACCCGTACAGCTGCAAATCTGATTTATTTTTTGTATTCAATTAATAAATTGAAAAATCGTTTCAGCTACAAGGCTTCACGAAGGGGTTCCCAGATACTGAGTTCCACTGCCTCTTTCAGAAGAAGGTTTTGTCTGGGCAGGTACCCAAGGATCAGCTTCGCTTGTCGGGCCTGGGGTCCTCTGGACTGGATGATGGCGATAGGTCCAGGTTTCTTTTTGAGCCTGGCACTTCCTGAGTCACCTTCACATAAATAAACATTTAATCTCCCATAAGTTCGAAATTCACCTGGATCAAGATACATACAACCATTATGTGCAGCTTTTGTTAAGCTCTCACAAGGAGAGTTTAGCATTTTCTTCTAAATAAAGCATGTTCCTCAGTAAAGAATCATGAGCTCAAATCACAATTTCCAATCAAGTTCAGACCTCCATATTTAGGCCTATTAATTACAAATATAAATAGCAACTGAGCCACAATTACTGATTATTTTGTACTACTGACAAAATAATGCACAAATAAAGTACCCTTTTGGGCCAATTGACCACTAGTTCTTAGGACAGAAGTAGTTCATGATTTGGCAATAAATAACCTGCTCAGATCACAACCTAACTTCTCTTTTCTTTCCATACAATCATGGTTTCAGACTACAGTTTTCTTTCAAACCAATATTAACAAACTTCACTACTGTCAGTATCTTCACATTTAGTAACTGCACACCAATGAATAATAGCTGAGAAATGTGCATCCTTAAATAACAGTGTATAGACAGGTTGGTTTTAAAAGTGTTTCTTTTCATACACCCTGTACTAGAGCTGGTGTGGTCTAGTCTACATCTCTGGATGGAATGCTCCTCCCCCCTTCAGTGGCTCTACTTGAACCATTTCATTATCTGTTCCTTAGCCTCTCTGAGCAGAACAGATAGATGTGATTTTCTGATAAAGACCTCCAGTATATTTCCCAAGGAATTTGTGCCAAACTATTCAGGTACTCAGAATCACATAGCAAGTACATGTCTTACAAAACTTCGGTCTCTTTATTCCTTGAAGATGATGTAGTAGGCTAAAACACTCTACAAAAACAAACAAACAAACAAAAAAAAAATCCATATTTTTGTAGATGTGAGTGACAATCTATTTAATCACTCTAATATTTTTGAATCATCGAAAGTTGCAAAGTGTTTCTTAGTTGTCTATTCTTTGTTTGCTGGTTAATGTCAAGGGAATCTTTTATTTCTTCTCTACAGGTACCACTGTTACCCTCTAAGCTGAGTCATGCAGAATGATGAAAAGTGTACTGCTGCTCCAGATACTCAGGTCCTGTATTTCATTAGATAGGACTCTTCTGATTCATATCTCTTTGGGAGTGAGCTTTTTTCACTTTTCCTGTCTGAAAGCAAGTATTGTCAGCATAAAATAGTGACCCAGGCTAGAGCTGTTAATAATATACCAAAATGTCTGCTCTTTGAATTAGAAGTGGCTCTGTATATTTTAAAGATGCCTATTTGTGTTGCAAGCATGGATTTTCAATGTTAATGTTCCTGTGGATGCTTGCAGAACAGTGATAATTGTTCAGTGCTCATTTATAACAAACCCCACACTACTGTGTAGGATGAAGGCCATACAACTAGAGGTACTGTCTTCTTTTCTTGTTATTTGATATGGCAGAAATAAAAGATAACTTTTTTGGTGTTGTTTTTTGGGGAGGAGGGAATTTAGAGTTTTTATAAATAGATTTGACATCTTACAGGATCAATTTACAATTTTCTCCGTATTTCTTGACCAGAAAAATCTGGATCAATTGCTCAAAGGAAATTTCAATTTTTTTTTTATGTTTTATGTATGTTTCAAGGGAAACAAGTATGTTTCCCTTGAATCAGTAGCAAAGATCTATGTGGTAGAAGTATTTACAGGACATTTTTCTTCTCACAGCAATCTTTCTACAACTTAGCTGGAGTAGAAGGATTTGCCAAGGAAAGGATTTCTAATGAGCACCTTGAAAATACATATATAAAATTTGGTATATTGTGAGTATTTGCAAATCAATGACCTCCCTGCATTTTTCACTTAATATCTTTTGTCAGCAACACATCACTGCTTCTCTTGCTCACCTGGATTTTTTGGCATATGTCAGACCAATGGACAACAGATGTATCTTTCTGGATGGCCCATACGTAAAACAGTAGGTGAGGAGACTGAGCTTTGATACACTCAGTATATAAAACTTTTCATAATGGGGGCATTCAATAAATTAGATGTAGAAATGAAGAAGGAACAGTAAAAATATCTGAGTGCAAAGATCAGATTTTCACACACACATAAACTATTTTACTGCATGCCTTTAATAAAAAAAACAAAAACCCAACTAAACCTCTAATACTATAATGTAATTTTCTCCAGTTGTTTCTGTGTCCCAGGATATAAAATTAATTGAACCATCACTTTCTGATCCTCCTAACCCTTTTTTACATGACAGATATATCAAAAGCCTTGAAAAATTATTATTTCCATTCCTAGTTACTTTGATATTCTTTGTATTCTATCTAATACTGTTAGGGCTTTAGATTATCTGCACCATATGGATTTGACAAACTGCTGAACTTTTGATTAATAAAAACAGAATGCTACAGCTTCTCTGGACTGCAAAAAATATCCTGTTGGGGGGAAAGAAAAAACCTCCTAAACAAGCAGTAGACAAGGTTTTGTGCAACTGAAATCAATAATTCAGAATTGAGCTCAGATGGAATAGAAAGTTCTCTACACAGCATGTGAAAAATATTTCAAAATAAAAGAAGTAAAATTTCCAGATATAAATAAATAGATGTGGCATACAAAATATAGTGCAAGTACTAAATGAAGCCTGATTTGTATTTCATTGGAGAGCATGTTGAATGTTCATACTGAAAGAACTATTAGAGGCATTGTATTAATGTACATTAATTGATGGATAAATAGATCTAACAATTTGTGCTCTTTGAATAGGCGACAAAGAAGTAATTTGGTTTCTTGATCAAGATGCAGTAAAATGTCATTTGCTGTAGAAAAATGTTATTTTAATTAAATATTTATCTAGTCATTTTTATGGTGCAGATTTTGGCCCAAAACACAGACTCTTTAATTATCAGAATAGTTTAATGAATATGTAACATCGTATCAACACATCTTTCTGCTGTCTGTAAAGGGTCTTTCCATCTATATTGTACATGTGGGAAGTTAGATGAGAAAAAATTCACTTCTTGCATCTGAATTCATGCAAATATAACCAGAACTGTCCTGAACTCTTCTTGCCCAGTGTCTGCAGCTCTCCCCACTCTGGTGGGGTCCAAGGGGCCAGCAGTCCCTGCCTCAATGATGCGAGTGGGGCCCATCTCCAGGTCCCCACATCCCTGTATGGCTCCACCATGGGCCCCCCAAACTGGGCTGTCCTGCAAGACCTTCTCCTGGCCCTGGTCCATCCCTGTCCCCAGGGGTTTGATAGCCAGGGCTGGGGCTCCCACAGAACCCCCAGCTGCCCTGGCCCTGACTGCCAGGCTCTGGCATCACCCACCTGGGAGCCCCTGATGCTCATGGAGCCACTGGCAGAGTCCCAGGGTCTGACCACATGCAGACCAACTCACCATTATGTTTGCCACCTCAGTATTCTCAGTATTCAGCAATTCCTCACATCACGTACACAATTGCATTTCACCCCTCACCCAACCTAAATCTCCCTCAAACCAGCTGCACTGTACACCTGAAGATTTTACAAGAAAATGACAAAGAAACGAAAATAAATGTCTTCTTGTCAAATGAGATTCACCACGCCACATGTTGTCTATATTTCTTAAGGCAATGCATCTAATTGCTGAGCAGTCGGTAAAGCATTATTTAAGAATTGTCCTAAGTAATTAAATTAGGCTATTCTGGTTTGCTTAAACACACATTAATCTTTCATAGTGACATCAAATTTGCAAACACCGTAGGGAAAAATTCTGTAGTAAATCATTTGTAAATGTAATAAACGTTTAACCTGTAAAATAATAGATGAGGTAGAATACTTCAAAGCAGTTCTAGTTTACCTTTTTTCCTTTATTAAAAAAAATGGAATCTGAGCTTCTTAGTAATTTTATTGTATCATTCACATAGTATATAGTGTTGTATTTATTTGATTGATTGGAAAAGTGACAATTTGTGTATACTTTAAACTTTAAAATTTTTTTTAAAGTTTACATAAAAAAAAAAATTCCTAGTGTTGTATCCAGTAAAATGTACAGAAGCTGCTTTGCTTTACCACTCCAATTTAAAACTGGAAGTGTAAGAACTGAATTATGATTGGAATAATTATTATTAGAGACAGTATCTTATTCTAAGCTATAATGCAAGAAATAGTGTTTTTTAGTGCTATGGCCTAAGACTAAACAGAGATAGGATCAGAACTGGAAGGTAATTTGGCAATATGGCTTCTGATGCTTGTGTTCAGGCCAAGATAATTTTGCATGCAGTTTCCTCAGTGCAAGGCAGGTGGTGGCATTACCAAGTTGCCCAGCAAGACTCTGCCATGCCTGTTGAAATTTGGCAGAGTGGCTGAAGAGTGTGTGTGTCTCCTCCTCCAAGCATCTGAACCCCAGCCCTTACAGAGGAATCAGTGGGAGCAGTGACTGCTCCCTCAGCTGGTGTTCATCATCTCACTGAATTAGGCACTCTGTGAGCAAGACCATTGAAATGTACCAGAAACTGAAGATTCTAGGATGAAGCAAGTGGAAAATGTATGATATAGAATGTTTTGGGTTGGAAGGAATTTTAAAAAATCATCTGGTTCCAACTCCTGCTGCCATGGGTAGGGACACTGTGGGCATGACCATAAATTGAAACCAGGTTCAGAGTTTTCTGCATTAGGTTTTCTGCAAGCACCCCTATGGAACTCTCTTTTCATATGCAAGTGAGTGCTTCATATGAATTAATCTATTCTTGTTTCTATAGCTCAAACACATTGTTTGTAATGCCTGTTTTATATCATTCATTTGTGGAAATAATTGTGTCAAAAAGTGAGCCTGCAAATTACTATGTCTGCATCCTAACCGAATAGCAGAACCGAACTGTGTGTGCTACAACTTTACATTTTTGGTTTTGTTTCTCTGGGGTACTCCCTATACTATGTGACCAGCCCATTCTGCATTACATGATCTTTCTTTTATTTTATTTTTCATTAAATACCAGGCTGCCAGCAAAGCACAAACATGATATGGAAATTGGAAGAGTTTCCAAGTCTCTGACCATGACTACAGCAGCAGTAATAGTGTGGACAAGCAGAAGTAGATTTGCAGCACAAATGCCAGTGCTTAAAAGCTGATGTCCAAATTTTAACTATTTTACTATAGAGTGCAAAGTCTGAGTTTGCTATACACTTTTCAAACATTTAGTTTGATTTTATTATTTTAACTTCAAGCTAGTTATAGATGTGTGCCATTACATGGCAATAAATTCTCTCCTCAGATCCTTTTTGGCTTACTCTAAAGTGAACCACAGTCTAGTAAATTGTTTTAGAATGGGTACTGTTACATTTTGGAGGTAACAACCTTCTTTATGGATGATGGAGGTGTCTACAATAACGACAAGATACCTCATACTTAGGCAGCCCAAAGAAGATAATGTGAGCCCAAATTATAGTAAAAACTTGCAAGGGACAGCCTGATAAGCTTTAAGTTCTCATTGCTTTTCAATTATTTTATTCTCAGGATTATATGTATTTTAGAAAACATCAAACAAATAGCCAGTGGCTTGTAAACACTGTTTACAATTTCTCATTTTGGGAAGAAATCACACCCTTCTGAATTTTGAGGAAAATGGATGAAGACAGTCATAATGTATATATATAATATATAATATATAATATATAATATATAATATATAATATATAATATATAATATATAATATATAATATATAATATATAATATATAATATATAATATATAATATATAATATATAATATATAATATATAATATATAATATATAATAGTAATCTGGTGTGCAAGACATGTTTGAATGTCTTATATTTAGTAAGAAACTTCAAAGTAACAGAACTAAATTGATATTATGAGTCAAGGGTTATTATTAAACATTCACACAAAGAAGTTTTTAGGGGCTTCAGATGAGATGGAAGTTGTGTGTCAGGTTTTATTCCAAGTCAATAAAAACCAAAAACTCCTAAGAAAATGTTACGAATTAAGCCTTTGTCAAAGGAGACTTAATTTTCCAAAGGGCTTAATTTTCCACTGATATATAATAAGGTATAGAAGATTCTGATGCAGTATTTAATTTCCTATTGAACAGTTTCTCATTTCAGATGCCTGCTAATGTCATAGATGGATCACAATTCTAGATTTCTGTAGGACTTCTCAAAACAGGTTATTGCACCCATGCTGAAGAATTTAATGATTAATTTTTTCTCCTCCTTCTGACAAAAACTTTATCAAAACTGATGTGTCAGAATGTTTCAGCTTCAGTGAAACAGCATTTTTTCCTATATCATCTATTTATTGTGTTCATTTCAATGTTAAATTTGCTGTTGAAAAATCCAATTTGAAGTAGCTTGATATTTTCTGAAAAGGTCTGTCCTGAATATGTAGCATAAGAAAAGCTTTGTTATCTGTAATCTATCCCACTAGAAAACAAAATCTATTTCAGGGGCTGGGGGACTCCAACACTACTCATGGGAATATGTACTCATATGCCCAGTGGGAAGCTATAGTGAGATATTCTCCAAAGTTGTGTAAGATCTACAGCACGCAAAGAACTTGCAGAAAATGGAATTTATTTCAAGGGAGCCGGACTCACCACAAGGGAAGACTAAGAAATATCCTGTATTGGGAACTATCTTTTGTATGCATACAGAATTTTCTGGAGGAGGCTCATGAGGTTCTTATTGGTAGTGATTGTACAAGACTGTATTTCAGGGGCTTTACTAAGCATTGACTCTTTCACCTGCCATTAAGAATTAAAAGCAAGCACAAGAATCCCACATGTGCTTTTTATACTAATTTCTAGATTCTGTTGATTGTATTGAAGTTAATAATAGAGCTCCTAGTGTTTTAGCATGACCAAGATCTAAGTATTTTACTTTCCTATGAATTTTGCTTGACTATAGAAGCCAATAAAGGACTCATTATGTTCATCACATGATGAAACAACATTTTCACTACCATAATAATGGATTTTTTATAATTGTATTGTCATAATCTTGATCCTATAAGGGAGAGGAAAGCTATTTTCTTCAGCATGGGTCCCACATGGTCTTGCAGTAACACACAATACACTTATATGTGTCAGATGAGGATTTGATAGTAATTGCGACAGACGGACAATGGCCTGATAACAAATGACTATTTCATAGCCAAAGTACATGAGGGAAATTTCTTTCAACTTTAGGAAAAAGCATCATCCCAGCCAGATGGTTTAACTTCAAGACAAATGAGTGGACAGGGTCATAATGAATAAATGCTTTCTAAGTTAGTTTCCCTGAGAACTCAGCTGTTCAACAATCATCTCTAATGCTAAGATTTAATAATCAGGCTGACTAGCTGTGGAGCATGTTTGAGTTTGTTCTTTTGCCTTTTTCTGTGTTCCACTCACTCCAAAAGTGTAGTAAAATTAGGTATGTCTACATCTTGGTTACAATGTTAATAAAACTCTGATCTATAAGCATTGGTTTATGAGCAATGCAGATCTAGTTACATTTAGCAAACTTGGTGGGATCTGTGAATTTTTTTTCCCATCCTAATCTTACAGAATAGATTTTTGGATTTCTGTATTAAACCGTTTATCTAAGGAAAAAGTTTGTCTGGAGAAAAGGCCAAAAGTTTTAGTGGCGCATTAATCTCTTTGCTTTGGATATGGTTACTTCATGTGAGAGTTCAGATCCTCAGAGCCCTTCAGTTACTGCTAACAAAAGTAAATTATTACAGTATCAGCTGTACTGCAATGCTATTAAACCTTTTTGACAAGGCATCTGAGGGATTTCATAGTACTGCTGTGGAGGTCAAGGCTCTCTCTCCTTATGAATAACCATCTTGTAATGGTTAAAGGGACAGAGCTTCTACTTCTCTGGAAGAGGCTATAGTAAAACTAACACTGAACATGCAGGGGCCTCATTGTGATTTCAAGTGCATCTACCTTCAGACAACCTTCTCTTTGTTACTCTTCTGAGATCTACATGATCTCTGTTCTGACATTGTCCTGCAAGGACAGGTTGTGTGGGGTTAGAACATGATCTTGCAAATGTTCCCCCTCCCCATGAGAGAGGCAAAACAAGTGCCAATATTATTGCTGCAATTTTAGACACAGGTTATGAATACTGGAGCCTGACAAGGTAAAAGGGAGGGGAGAAGACTAAGCTGAAATGCACTGAACTGTGCAGAGTGAGGCACAGGGCTGTTATTGCTACAGAGGATGCAGCAATCCAGTAATATCACCACCTAATTATTGGTGTCACAGGCATCTAAATTTACAGTGTTATAATGACACAGGTATATCAGCTATTACCAGTGCCATGACGAGATATAAATATTTGAAACTGCTAATTTAATCTCATGGGATCCTGGTTTTTTGCCTGTTTTAGTAATTGAATCTACAGCTACATTACTTGCAATTAGCTCACAAAATCCTATCTTTCTGACAATGAGATTGTGTCATTTAGGTTCCTTACAATAGGGGGCAAGGGATCTATTTACAAGAATCACAGGCAGCTTCATGAGCATATCACTGCTGTATTTTTTTAATAGAGACGCATTTCACTTCTCACCCTTGTATTCAGCAAGATATTTGCACTAACAACCAGATAACATTTTTGGGGCATTGTGCATACTTGCAATCACTGAAATTGCCCCTTGTTCTCTCTGACATTGCATTTAATCTATGCATGAGCTCTGTAAGAAACTTCCCCAAAAGCTCCCCAAAAATCTGTGCAAAATTGTCCTCACAATCATACATAGTCAGATATTTCAGAACTGATCCTAGTATTATTTCTGGGGAACTGTAGCTTAACGTCAGAGAATCTTTTGTTGTACAGCTGGTAGATCAACAGGAGCAAAACAGCAAAACAATCTTTCTGCTGCAAAACACCACCCACCAAAAGCTGAACAAATACCAATATTTTGACATTTAAAGTTTTTGTGTGGTTTGTGTGGGCTTTTTTTCCTTCTAATCTATTGTAGAATTTTCCTTTTGTTGCTGAAATTGGACACGGAGATAATTATAGGTCTTGGTAGCTCATTAACAACTCTGCCTTTAAATCAAAACATTTAAATAATGAGTTGGTCTAATTTGATTTCCCTGTTGACTGTCAACAATTGCTTTTCTTCCCTCTTTTTAATGAATGATTAAGTTCTTTTATTGGGAAACTAGTTTCTGGGCTAGTCCAAGAGGCAGATTTTTCATGACTGCAATTTTTATATCTGTCATAAATTTTTATTTTGTCGTATCTTGATTCCCCAGTAAAATAGAGGGTACAGAAATTTTTATATGTATTTAACATTTTTCCATGGATGCATGTTCCATAGGACTACTATGAAATTTAATTCAAATAGAGATAGGGAGGCCTTTTAAAACCTCTCAGGACTGTATCTGAGGTGAAACATTTAGGTTGCAGTATATAAGAGGTCAGCACAGCAATTAACATATTTATTTAAATTTATATGCAAAATGCATTTTTGCAAACATTATATATTTAAGCTCATTTCTGAATTCTCTCAAGACCTTTTTTTTTTTAAATACGTTCATTGTTTTTTCTGAGGTGAGCAAAAGATGGAGTGACAACTCATCAGCTCTGCATGCTCAGGTGTTTCAGAATGTCATGGTACAAGTGTGTTGAGTTTACTTGTTCTGACTGACGCTGCCAGAAATGCAGACCATGCTCCAGTAAATCTTGCTGCTAGATTTAGACATGTTATGGATCCCCCTTGTCTGGCCTGCCTCACTTCTGAAAAGTATTACCTTCATCAGAGAAGGAGGAAAAGATTGTACCTGAGCCATTTTGAATGTTTTTTTCAGTGTCTAAATTTAAGCCACAGTTGTTTGTGAGTCTGAACTGGAGCAGAAGGCTTAGCAGCAGGTAAGGCACAATTACAGTTCTGCTGCATTTTCTGTAAGAGCTGCTACCAGTGATCTGTGGTCAAGCTATAGCATAGCAGGGTGTGTTGGTTCTTGTCTGCCACCACCAGTAGAACTCAGTTGTTCTTCCAAGATGTCAGAGCTGTGGGTAAAAAAAGCATATGCTCTGCATAATACAAGTATGCCTTCAAAACTCATCAGGTCAGTGAAGCTTTACTGAACACAGAATGTTTCTGTTGGCCTGACTGTTTGTGCATTTCCAGGAAGATGATGTAGCTGAGCTGGAAGGACAACTGGGAATACATATTTGCTCTCCACTAGAAGAAACTCTGAGAGAGACCTATCTTATAGTCTAGAGTGAAGTTATGTATGCTTTCAAGAGGCTGTGGTTTATTCTTATGGCTTTAGGTATCAGAAAAACTATAAACTAGTATCAGAAATGGGATTAATATAAAAGCAAAAAAAAAGTGCAAAAGTCTCTTTTAAGTGCAAAAGTCTGTCATCTGTTTAGCAGAACCATAGTTCTGAGAATTTTTTCTGTAGGTGAAATGACTCATTGAAGGCACCCAACAGTGATTTCTATTATGACAGTATCTGTTTATCTATTTCTCAGTGTCCTTCTGCCCATATGAGTTAACAGGCTGACATTTAAATTATTTTCTCTGCATGAAAAAAGGATAGAGCAAGAAGCAATGTAAATGTGGGGAATAAGGGAGTGCACAGAGCCCTAATTTGGGATATGGGGAAATGCAAGATACAGATCCCTGAACATAAGGGCCAAAAAAATCATGATCCAGTGTTTTGTAGCATCAGTGTAAGAATTCTGACGACTTCACAAAACCCAACCAACCAAAAAAAAATAAAATATCTTTAGCACAAGGGTGGGAAAAGGATTTCAGGAAAATATTTGCTTGGTAACTGAATAAAAGGGAACACAAGTAAACAAATATGAGCCACCTTTGGATTTTCTTAGACCTGGAGACAGGTTTTAAAAAGACAGCAAAAGTCCCACATGCTAGAAACACTTTTACAAGTGCCAGTTTTTTACCAGTGCCAAATAGAACTCTAAGTGATAGGTCTTCCAGGCATCTCTGGTTCATGCAGAAGAAATGCAGTGATTGTTCTGTACCCATTATATCTGCTGCCTTTCAAGGGTTGTACCCAGGCTGTGAAACTTGGAGTGGTCCTCAGGGGAACTGGCAATTTTGTGATCATCAGGCCCACCTGCAGCATATATAAGACTGGACAGCAAATGCCTGTCTGAGTTAGACATAGAATCATTTAGATGCTTTCCTCTGCTCTTTCCTTCTGGCTCTTCATCAACAACAGCACTGTTGAATTTGGTGTACAGCTTTAACTACCATGGCTGATACAACTGAAATATGTCTCACATATCATATTCCTTAAAGTAGTTTGCTGTATTGCCACAGAGTACTTTATCTTTTTACACAATTCCAGGAAACTTTGGAGGGTGTTTAAATATATTCTCAAGTGCTCCCCTCAGAGAGAGCAGAAGTTTTTGTTTACATTTCTTGATTCTTAGTTCTTTTGATTGGAGGGAAGGATTATTTTTCAGTAACTGCTACTGTAAACCCTTTTGAGACATCAATGCTTTAATAAGCAAGGGTTCTAATAGGATCTCATGAATAAAGCATTTTGCTCTCTTTCCCATGATATGCTGTACATGTATATCTGCTGCAGCTTTTGCAGAATTCCCTTCTTATAGGTTAGATAAGCAAAATCATTCCAAATGTTACAGGCACATTAAATTTCCCAACACTATTTCTTTGGAAAATTATGAAGCCTAAATTCTTTTTTCATTTCATTAGCCTTATTAATACCTGAAGGTGCAGTGATATAATTTTGACCAATAGGACTGGGCAGACACAAGTTGTTGCAGAATTGTTTCCAAATGTTCAATGCTCCAACTAAAAAAACAGTTTGCAAGAATAAAATACATGGACAGTGGAATTGGTCTGAATACTTTTATTGCTCATACAATTTAGTGTAAGCCTTTTTCTGAAAATTCTGTGTGCAAATACTGAATCAGACTCAGATTTGCTTGGTTTGTATTTTGAGTTCTAAATTCTTGTAGAAGATCTTGAAGTAAATAATTATCTCTTACACTTACGTGTGTGTGCAAGATCAAAGTCAAAAAGGAGGACCTGTGTTCAATAGCATCTTCTGCTTCACAAAGGTGAGCAGCTCTTTTACATGAAGAGTAAGAGTAAATAGTATTGCCCTGGTAATCTGACTTTTGTGCACAAAGCACAATGCCTGTGAGTTTTAAATGAGCAAGTTTCTGCCAGCTGGGAAAAAAAACTGATATGGAGATATAGAAAGACAAGGATACTGTCATGTCCAGAATCCAGCATCCCATCTCAGGAAGAGGAAAACTTGGAGAAGGATTGTTTATGCTTTCTAAAGGTAGAAAAGGTGAGAGAAACAACTTTTTCTTTGAAAAATAAGAATCATTTGTTCTCTGTGAAGACTAGCAGATAAGTACTTTTCTGATATTAGACTGAGCTTTATATTGCCTAACTTTTAATGTTTCCCTTCATTTAGGGATTGCTGTGGGGCTAAAAATTAAACATTTTTCATCAGGAAAAAAAATAACCCCAAAAGAAATCATTATTACTTTTTAGTTCCTTTATAGGCATGAAAACACCAGTGAGTAAATATTTGTCCTCCTACAGGTGGTACAGGAATGAGTTTATAGTTACACAGTACTCGTAATTTTATAGTAACTTTTACTAATTTTTTGTGTTAGAGATATAATTGAAATGCTGAAAGAAGAGAAGGGGATGAGAGCAGGACAAGGCAAGAGAGAACTGTTTGAGATGTGGATAACCTGCCTTAGCTCTAGGAGGTGGAGAGTTTTAAATGCTGGACCCTTAAAATTGAGTGGACCTATAAATATTTATGCAACTCAAACTCTTTGAAGGATATTTGTTTATATCTGGTGAGTTCCAAAATTATCAAAATGAGAGAGGACCTTCAGAGACTAGCCTGCTAAGAAATAAATATACTCTGGTAAATTAATATATTGAGATTTCAGCTTAAAATCATGTTTATTTTCCCCTTCCAGAAGCGGTTGTTTTCTGCTCTGAGGTCCTGGAGTTTTCTACCTTTTTTTTTTTTTTTTTTTTTTCCCCTGTCTCAATCAGACCAGTTGCCCTATGTATATAAGAAAGTATCAGTTAGACTAAATACGTGTCACTGAAATGGAGCCTCTCCTCTCCTCTCCTCTCCTCTCCTCTCCTCTCCTCTCCTCTCCTCTCCTCTCCTCTCCTCTCCTCTCCTCTCCTCTCCTCTCCTCTCCTCTCCTCTCCTCTCCTCTCCTCTCCTCTCCTCTCCTCTCCTCTCCTCTCCTCTCCTCTCCTCTCCTCTCCTCTCCTCTCCTCTCCTCTCCTCTCCTCTCCTCTCCTCTCCTCTCCTCTCCTCTCCTCTCCTCTCCTCTCCTCTCCTCTATTTATTTTTTCTCAGATTATTTTAAATTTTTAATTTTGTTTATTTGTACATTTTATAATCTCATCTGTAACAGACAACAGACAACAGAAGATCTTGGCAAACTTGCTAAGCCTTACTTAGAATGGATCGTTGTTAAGAAGCAGTATTTACAGAGATATTGAAATATTAGCTGGGATTTAAACATGTTTATAAAGCGGTCTCTTGATACCTTCTCCAAGTTATTTCCTCCAGCAACTGTATTAATTCTTACAAATTTCATTCAGGTTGCTAGAACCAGTATTTTCACAGAGAGATGGATCATCCTGGCCTAAATACTAATGCGCTTACTTATGCCAGTTTCAAAATTGGGTATTCATCTGGTATTTTATCTTTAACATCACTAACAAAACAACAGCTTTTCAAACCTTTGGAATATTGGAAACAGATGAGAATCCCTGGAGTCACCCAAAGGGTTGCCCCAAAATCTATTTGCATCTAAGACGTGTCTAACTAGAAAGAGAAATTGAACAAACTCCTCTGTATGCCACATAAAAACACATTTATATGCTTAAGATCTGAGAGCAAATGCAGATACTGATTTAAGTCTTGGGAAAAGTAAATGTGTCAGGGGTATTTTTGGTTGCAAAGAAGATTACAGTGAGGTCCTAGGTGGAGATTCCTTGTACTACAGGAATTTGTTTTAATATAAATATTTAATCAATATCACCAGAAAGGATAATTATATCTAATTTATATGGTTGGGAAGTATGGGCCTTACAATCTCTAAAGATATCTAGAAAACCCAGGAAATTTGTTCCACTAGACTTTCTGTTGGCAAGCCACCATTATTTCTGTTTTCACAGGCTATATTCTGAAATCATATCCATACCTTAACATTTGACTCAGCTTGTTCTTGCAGA